>NW_009699351.1:97436-118611 GCF_000703405.1 Apaloderma vittatum | reverse complement strand
AGGAATGTTACCTGCATTAATGACTACAGCCCAGCCATGCAAGTAGAGTGTTTACAGAAAGTCCTGATTTGAGTTTAAAGGGTGTGTGAGAGGCTTGCTTAAGTTTTCTCTAAGTTCAAATGATCTCTAAGGTATTTTTTTCTTCTACTGTCTGCTGTTCTTGAGTGTGAAGAGCTACAAACCTTTAACCCTGGTGCAGGTACCAGTAGGATCCAAAGCTGTTTATCAAACACTGCTTTTTGTGGTCCAGCACTTCCAGTGGGAATGAAACTGATGCCCAACCAGTTCTCTTGATAATGTATTGTGTCAAACTTAGGCTTGCTGGGAATTCATCATGGCAAAATGATGTTTTTACAACAATATGGCTTAGATTTTTTTAAATTATAAGGAAGACATACGTTACTGAGCATGTAACATGAGCTTTCCCCCAGGAGGTAGTGCTCTGCTGAGGTCAGATTTGTTGCATGGTTTGGGGGCAGAAGCTTCCCTCTTTCATTTCTGGTTTTAGCCTGTGCATTCTTGGTCTCCATGCTTTAGAAGATGCCATTTTTACTGTTGGCGAGAAGCCTGAAGCGCATGGTTTTCTAGCTGCATCGCACGTGTATCACAACAACCTCCAGGCATTGCCACCTGGGGTTCCCTCTGCCTGCGAGCTGGCTATGGTGTGTTGTCTTTTGCCAGAAAATACACGTGCTTTACTGCCTGTGGAACATTTATTTCCCCATGGTCAGGGCAATGGCTCCATGAAAAGCTATGAGAAACCTTCAGAAAACCAATCTAAGCATGCATGTACAGTGTCCACGCTGAGTTTCCCAGGCATGCCTGGAACTGCCTAGCTTGCCTTGCACAAATGCCCTTTGTGTGCTCATGTTTAGCATGCAGGCTGGATGCATGTTTCTTTTTCATGCTTTCAGAACTTGATCCTGTAGGGTCACTTTATCTCTTTTTGTTGTTTTATTTATTTTATTTTTAATAAGATGCAGCCGTTGCTGTCTTTCCAGAAGCCAGGTAGTATGCTCTCTTAATAGCATGGTCTGCTCATTCTCCAGCTAAGAATTTCCCTTATTCTCCAGTAAAATAAGCTTTGAAGCCTTTTTCTTCTTGTTTTAGAGTAGTTGCTGGGTCTGTCTTCATATCCCCCCTGTATATTTAAACATGAATTGCATCTGACTGCGGTGACGCTAATTAAGGCGCAGGCCCTCAGATGTGGCCCTCCTTGCGCAGAGTGCGGCCAACAAACCCGCCGTGACTGGCAGGTGTTTCAACCACTTTAGACAACTGCAATTTCATAAAGTGTCCTTCCCCTTCTCCTCGACGAGCAGGGGACCGGCAGGCCCCTGCTGAGGCACCTGCTGCCAGGCAGGGACTGTGTGGGTTTGGGGAGCACAGGGCTGACCCCATATGTGCCCCCCCCGACCCACTGGCATCTCACCCTATCAGGGGTCTTTACAGAGCTGTCATCTCCCCTTTACTGTAAGCAGGGATTTCCCCCCGTTCTAAAATGTGAAAATATTTTATATTATTCCAGTGATTTTTATAATATCCCAGATATGTGCTCCTGGGGTGTTTGACCAAATATTATTAAATCTCTGCAAGGGCTAATAATCCTGGAAGTAGCGCGACGCCTTCCCGTGACATTGAAATCATTTAGTAATTTTACAGTACATTTGAATTTCGGCGTCGCTCAGCCGCTCAGTTTCCATTAACTTTGCCTGGAATTTCTTATGTCCATGCACACAAGCAAAAGTGTCAAGTTTCTCCTTCATGCTCCAAAACGCCACCTGAATCACAATTGTGCTGCGGCTAATTGTTATTAATTAAGCTGTTCCTAGCAGTCCTAGCTGGCTTGCGCTTTTTTTGTGTGTGGTTGTAATAAAAAGCGAATGCATTTAGAAAGCACAGCATTAAGGAGGGAAAAACAAGGGAACCCTTCTCCCGGGAACTTCTCTGCACCCTGCGAGACGTGGTTTTGGGGTGGGTGTGAGCCTTTTTTTTAAGGATGGGGCCACCGCATCAGCGAGTGGTGCTGAGCCAGGCTCGTTACCATCAAATTAGCTTCGCTGACCTTCGCTGCCGTTTACCCGTCACAGGCAGGCGGCTTCAAGGACATTTTGCAGTGGGTAAATTTGCACTGAGCCACTTCGGCCGCACGTGCTCCTGCATCACTTAAGCGCGCGGCTAAAGCCCTCGGCACAAGGTTTGTCCGGGATCACATGCCGGGTGCCCCGTGCCTCCCCGGGGCTTCCCCTCCCTCCTGTTTCCCAGGTTCTACTCAACCGAATCATCGGGCGGAGGGAGTAAGAGGAAGGGATTAATGAAACGGGGACCTCAGGAGCAGCCTCCTCGCGGAGGGCTCGTGTTGGGAAAATTGCTTCTTAGCCTTTTCTTTTTAATAAATCTGCTAATAACGTGCCCGTTGCTTCCTACCCGGTGACAAGGAGCGAGGCGCCTGTCATTCATCCGCCTTTCTCGGTGTTTGTTGATGAAAATGAAATCAGGTAGGGAGGTCTTCAGGCAGAAACACTGTCATTTCTGTGTGAGAGGCAGGAATGTGGAAGCTGCTTTTGGTCTGTGGGAATATGTCATCCACGTCTTGGAAAAAAGCAACCAGCCATCTGCTGTGTCTTTCCTTTTTGTCCCCCTTGCCTTGGGTTAAGAACCAGAAATCAGATTATTTTGGCACATCCCTCAGATGTTTTTTTAACAGTGAGCTAATGGTTACCATTTGCAATATAAAGGTGCATGTAAACATCCTCTTAGGAGGTCAGGAATGGTCTTGGGAATTTTCCAGGTTGATGGTTTGTACACAGACGTGGGAAATAAGCACCAGCACAGGTTGGTGGTTGCTCTGGATTGCTCACCTGTAGCCTCACTGGAGCGAGCAGTGTGGAAAGAGAGGCCCTTGGAGAAACATCACAGGTGGTTGGAGTGGGAGTCTTGTGCACTGTGCTTGGTCTCAGAGAGATTTTCTCCTGCCATCCTCTCTGTATGCTACCAGATGTAGCTTTACTCTGTCCATGGATCCTCCTGGTGCTGCTGGCACTGTTTTCGGTGTTTCACAAGGCATCGCCTTTCCTTCATCCCAACGCATTCCTCGGCATTTTGCTCTTACACACCTGTCCTTCTGCTGGCAGCATGTGCAGAAAAATGACCGAGTATCAGACAGCTGCCTGAACTGGGGTCTGGAAAGTCGGTGAAAGGCTTTATGGCCCTTTTTTGGGGTTAAATCCCTCACCCTGCTCTGCCGGAGTCTCTTAAGAGCCCCCCAGGACTGCTGTGTTCCTCTTAGCCGACTTGATCCCTGGGGGAGGTCTGGCTGGTGGATTTGGGCAGTGCCTGTTCTGTGTTGCTGGTTTTTGCTAAAGCAGCTTTTGTTGGAATGTCTGCAGAGGAGACCTGGCCTGACCTGGTGTGGGCATTTCTCAACAATAAAGCAAGAATCAGCCCTCAACGGTTTCTCTATTTCAGTGAAAAGGGGCTGACAAAATAGGCACCCAGGCTGCAAAAAGACCAAACATTTTATATATCTCTCTCTACACATGTGCATGTGTGAATGTATGATGTGCTCTTGTGTTCCACATAGAGTTAGCAGCATCCCAGGGTTACCTCTGACCATTTTGGGTGACCGTGTGAGCACAGACGTGCATTCACTGTCTTCACCTCCTCCTGCCTTCCGCAGTTCTCTGCCAAGGGTGTTTGGTTTTGCCTGAATCTGCAGTTATTGAGGGAGGCAAGCTCCAGTCGTGATTATTCCAGTGATAAACCAGTCCTTCTGTTGCTGAGTGGAGGATTCGGAACTAATGGTGCCTCTGCTCCTGGGATTTACCATTTGGAAGATACTTTATTGCTGTCTTGTGACATTTCCCTGCACTTTTATTCTCATTTATGTAACTGTTTTCTTTGATTTATGGCAGGTTTTCTTCACGTGTAACAGTGTCATAAATTGTGCAGTCCTACTTTCAATGGTTTTGAATTTGAGACACTCAGTAAACTGTGAGATGGGGGAGGAAAGGGCAGAAAAGGCTTTTGATCTCAGCCCCATCAAAATAACCTGTTCTCTCAGTAGAAATCTGAAGCAGGCATCAAAACAAGTTAGCCTAATCTGTTTCTCGACTGGTTGTGGGATTTTTTTACTGCAAAATGCAAGTTATTCTAGTATGAGGTCAAACCCACACAGCCGTAACATTTGTGTGGGGATCCCTGGGATCCTCTGTTACTTGAGGTTTGCAAAAGCTTTCAGAGGAGCAGCAGCAAATTAATGTTTTCCTTTCATAAACCTTTCTTTCTCTTCATAAACCTGCTTTTTCGCGTGTTATTATTTTTTAAGACCTTCAGACAAGCTCAGATTTCCAAGGAGTGTTCGGTGGCCATCAGAGATCCAAAGCCTATCAAAGCCACTGGTCAGGCCAGTGAAATAAAGACCTTGGGTTTTGATTTTGTTGGCATCTTGCTTCGTAGAGGAAGAGAAACAACTCATTTAAAAATTGCTTTCTGAGTTCAGCTGTCAGAGAAGCTTTCTGTTGACCTTTACAAATTGATACCATCACAATCAATGGACAGAAGTTTAAGGGCAGTCTCTGGGGTGTGGAGGCAGGAATAAACCCAAACATTTATAAAATATATATAGAGTGCATTTTAAAAAACTCAACAGAATATACTAACAGGGAGCATATCTGAGCAAGCCGATCTGTAAAGATTTCATAATACATGATTTTGACAAGTGCGATTACTTAGAATTTACCTTTTGGGACGATTTCTGGAAGTACATGAAACAAAAAATAACAAATAAATGTGTCTTAGGTTAGTGCAACTCAGTGATAGGTTGGACAAGGAAAACAATTAGTGATTTTGAAGTTGCTTTGCCAGACTTGGCGGTAGAGGAAATGCATTTGAGGAGCAATTTCACAGCAACTTTGACTCCCCCTCCTTGCAGCCTTGGGAAGTGAAACAGTTCCCAAAAGCTCCGTTAGGAATTGCACGAGGAGGGGCAAGTCAGTCTGTGATTTCGGCCTCTGGCTCGTTCATTTTTAAATGAGGCAAACTGAGAAGCACATCTGACTGGGACGGGCAGTCTTCTGGGACGAGCAGTCCTCTCCTCCCAGGTACAAAAGAGAGAAGCCTCAGCACTGCAGGCATTTGCGCTGGATATCCTGCTCACATGCAGTGGGTTATCTGTTCAGGTGCAAGTCCTGCCTCTGCCCCTCTTGTGCCGATTTAATAGCAGCTTATGACAGCAGTCTCAGGTTAAAAAGTAATCCCTTTGCTTTCTTAACGATGAGAGAAACATCTGAGTGATAGAGGTAGGTTTTTTATATGGCATGACCATACCCCAAAATCACCACAGCGCTGCTGTTCACCAGAACTGAAGCCCTCAGTAGTCTTGGAAGAATTTGGTACTCCGAGTCCTATTCAGCTTTTTATTTTTATAACGTTTAATTTAAATTGTGCAATCTGGGTCTAGGCTCAAACATGTGGGTTTGAAGAGGTGAGACTTTGCCCTTCGCTTACACCTCCACTCGGTTTAATAGCATATGAGTTTTATTATTTAGTTTAGCTGTGGGGAATTACGAAAATACAGCCATTGGTTTAAGGAAGGCTTGTGTAAGAGAACATTTTAACATCGTAAAAGAATTAATCTAACACATACAACCACCTCAGACCCCAGGACATGATCCCTGTTCTCAGGTCTAGCGTGTTTTGGCTTCAAACAAAGTGCTGTGTCCAGCCTTGGCACAGCCCCTGCCTCTCCCTGCAACTTCATTGCCAGTCCTCTCATCTGCAGTACTTCCAAGTTTAAATAATTACCATTTCAGCTGTCTTACATGGGCTGAATTCTCCTGTCTGCTTGACAAGGTTATCGCGTTGCTTGAGAGCCTGTTATTTTCATCAGTGAAAAATAAAACTGCGTGCGCCTTCAATTTAATAGACCTATGCATAGCGGCTAAATGAGGTAGTTTCTTCAGTCACGTTCTCCTGTATTGCACAGTCACCTTGAATCACTTGGCCAAAGCAGCTCTGAAATTTTGGATGTGCTCTTTCCGGATTGATGGGGACACCTGAGCCCCGGCATGGCTGTCTTGGGTGCTGCTTGTGAGATGTTACTGGTTTTCTTTATTTCCCAAATGCTTTTCCAGGGTCTTATTGTTGAAGCCCCTCTGCAGTTTTGTCTTGCAGCGTTGCCAGAATTTGGGGAGGTTCTCTCTGAAGCAGTCCAATTCCTTGTGTTTAAATTTCGTAGCTATTTTAATCATTTTGTTAGGTGGTGTTTGGGTTGTGTGATAATTACTAACATAATGCGAGAAAAATTTCTATGGGAGATCTTGGGGAAATACCTTTTTCTTTAGTCACAGGTGCCTCGTGCTTACCCTGCAACGCTGCGGCGGTTGCTGTGTGCTTCAGTGCTGACTAATTACCTGCAGTTCCATTCACAGATATAAAAGCACCCGTCCCACCTCCCCTATCTGAGCTGTATCTTTTACATAAACGGTGCTTAAATACTAGCAAGTAGGATCTAAGGGCTCGTGTGCGTCTTCCAGGTGTTTTTTAAATATCTTAGAGGCGGTGAGGACCGCTATCCCGTTCCCATTGCAGTGGCTGCCAGCTCTCCCGCTGGATTTCTCGGGCTGTGAATCAGGCAGAAGCCGAATGAATGCGCTCCCTTGTGCACGCGCAAACTCGGTGTGTTTGTACAATGTTAATTAAAATGCATTTAAGTTGAGTGAATGCTTGCGGTATTCAGGGGCCCTCTGGGGGGAAAAAAAAAAGGGCAGTCAGACAAAGGCCTACTCTAGCCGTCGCGGAGCTGGGGGAGTGGCAGGAGCTGCTGGAGAAGGCGGCCACCGCCGCAGCGCCCCAGCAATGGTCTGTGCAAGCTGAGTCCCCTTGGACCCCCAGCAGAGCACTGTGGCGGGGAAGGAGCCCTTTGTGTCCCCAGCAAAGCAGCCTGGTTTGTGAGCTGGGAAACAATTTTGGGCCAGCCTTGTAGCAGATGTTGTTGGCATCCCTTTCTAAATGGATTTGTGTTGAACGTACAAAAACCCAGTTCAAGATCCTCGTTCCCCTCTGCTCCCTCATCCCACATCTGTAAGGGTTCATCTGGTGCTTGTGGTGTATGCACTGTCACCTTCCCCGCTCTCCTTCCCCTAGCATTGAGAAAACAACCCAAAACCTTGGGAAGGGTGAGGGCTGGAAAATGGGGAGAGCAATATTTGCAAGTTCTTAGGCCTTCAGGTTGGCACTTTATTGCCCGAGAACACGTGGCCTTGTATTACTCATGATTGTTTATCTGCAGACTTACTAATCATAGAAGACATTAGTGATGGTCTGTACTTTGCTACTGTGGGGAAGGATTTTGGTTCTTGCCATTTGAAGTTAAATTGACAAGCTTAATTTTGGGTCCCGCATTCTAGTGGCTGAACCGGAGACTGGTGTAGGAGTAGGAGATCTCTAGTGGTCTTCACGAAGAACAGGGAGAGCTATTCCTGCGCACGATGGCTCGGAGCAACAGTAACGTTTGCGTGGGCTAACCTGCCCTCTGGAGTGGTATTGCATTTCCTTGGGGAAATGGTCAGCTGGACAAAGGGTGCTGTGATATTATGGTTCAGACTGGTAGACCCAGTAAAGAGCCCAAACTAGAAACCTGGTAAAAGGGAGTGGTCCAGTCAGTGCTCAGGAGTTGGAGGGCAGAGGAGACTGGTGCTGTATTTCAGAGCTATTTGAAAATCTTTTCACTGTCTCTGAATGAGGCCTTACCTGAACTAAGCTGGGTGTTGGAACAAGAGACCACTTAAATCTTTCTTAGATAATGTCTAAAAATTGCTTGTTTAGGTTACGTGCTTCATTGGAAACTAAATTGTAAATACTGAACGCATTTCAATAAAGTTATTTTTTGCATTCTGCATCCAGTAAGAAAATCTCACACTCCTCCTAAGCTACCATGCTGTATAAACGGCTGTAAAAGAAATCTTTAAATGTGTTGTGTCACAACTTGCTTGCCGGTAATTTGCTAATTTGACCAGTGGAGCCAGCAAACACCTCCTCAGAGCTGGCCCGATGGAGGTGGTGATGAGCAGCGTGGGGCCACGTGCCACCTCTGTCCCTCGGGTTCCCCGCCAGCTTGGAGGCTTATCTGCTGCCTCCTTGTCGGAGCGAGCGCTTCCAGATTCACAGCAAGACCTCAAGGAGAGCCAGATGATAGAGCAGATGGCAGATGACTAATTTGGCAAAGTTAGATGAGTGGAAATTGTTTGCTTTAATTGCTTGTCAAGTCCAGTACCTACATTATAGTTAAGAAGCAACTATTTACCCTCAAAATAGAATGAACTGGGTAAAGAAAGAGTGTTTATGTGTGTGTGAAGGGAGAAAAAAGGAAGAAGTACCCAGAGAAAATAATTTGGTACAAAGGCCTGGGGGGTAAGAACCATTGGTAAAGCTTCTTGTATTAATTTCTGCTTTTTTGGGGGGGTAGCTGTATGATACAGGTCCCCCAGTACATTTTCCCCATTTTGTCCTTTCCAGTTGCTGTATCATAATATATATGTGATGAAATTAAAAGAGAAGCAGTGGTGGAAATCTTGGCATAAAGCAGGCAGATGACAATGGCTTGATGTGGTGGGCACAGGCAATTATCCTTGCAGTATTGCGGTAAAAATCTAGTCAACATTTTGATGCTGTTTTTTGGTTGGTAGGAACAGGAGTGCTGCACTGGTAAAATACGCTGTGTAGCATCCACCAGGCAGATTTTGGAGAGCTCAGCGCAAGAAGGTCCCATCAGTTTGAGCAAGTGTTTTCACACATAACTAATCCTTCCTGATGAAATTATAATCGGTGTCAGTCCTTAGTGTGCCTATTTGTTTTCCTGCTCGTAAAATTGGGAAAAGAACTTGCCTTTATAGGTGGCATCTGATCAGCCTTTGCCGAAGGTGGGACCGCCATGGTAACGTACATCCCTGCAACTTTTCTGAAAGTGCTAGAAAGCTTTTACAACAGCATATGAAACCGCATTTGGGAGTTTAGTGGGCAGAGTAATGCTTTTGGTCCCTGGTGCTGTCAACCCAGGGACCTCCTCTCCATGCAAAAAGAAGAAATGCTTTAGAGGTGTTTCAGTGTCCTTTTAACATTGGAGATTGAAGTCTGGATGAAAATTATAATTTTTATTTTTTTTATTGCTTCACCTTATTTAGCAGTTGTGGACATCTTAAGCTGGAAATCAAAATAAATAATAGTGCTTCCAGACTTCTGTTTCTGGGCTGTTTGCACCTTCGCGAGCGATTAGAAGGGATTAAAGCCGTGATGGTGTGGCTCCCTACGTGTACGACGACACCTCATCCCAAAGACTCCCGACAGACTGAACAGCAGCTGGATGGTGGTGCTGAACTTGAGCTTCTCCTCCCGCGGCTGTCCAGGAGTTCATGGCAGTCGGGTTGATTGCATGCAACTGGATTCAAATGGGATGGTAATTTTCTAGCGTGGAGCAGACCTCACGGAAGGAAAACGCTTGTGCCAGCTGAGCTTTTAATTAGGAGTACAGAGAAAATTATGCTCTCCTTCATTACAGTCCCTCACCTAGGGAAGGCAAGCTTCTAATTTTAAGGTGCTCACCCAAGCTACTGGCTGCACAGGAGAACGACTGGTGACCTCCAGGAGTGTTTTGCTTTCTCCCAGGAGACATCTGCAAGACTGTAAGTGCAGGCAGTCCTTCCCTTCATTAGGACGTGCCTAATTGCAAGAAAATTCAGAGCTTTTGCAGGTCATTCAAGGAGAGCTGTAAAATAATAATGCAAGGATTAAAGTGTGTTTACCCCTCCTTCCGTGTGCATACATGACAGGGTGCCCAGGCTGTTCCTGAGAGTGTGGAGTGTAATGAAACGAATGGGGACTGCTGCGGTATTGCTGGTAATTAGTTGTTCCTTAAGGGGCTCGAGTGTTTTCCCCCCATCTGGGGGTCTTAACAAATTGCCAGGAGTGTTTGCAGTTATTAATAAATAATTACGTTAGCTGCCTTTCAAGAAACCCTGATGATGGTGCTGTCTGTAAAAACACAGCTAATTAAGTAAGTAAGTGGGAAATACGGGAAACAAACATGTTAGGAAGAGATGCTGACTGTTGTTGGGCTCGTACTTTATGGAGTAAAGGAACGTGTGATTCTTTTTTCATAAACACGCTCCTGAAACCAGAAAGTCTGAGGGTTTAAGCCTCCGCTTGTGCTTTTGACCCCCTTGACAAACCAATTTTTTTGTGCTGCTTTTGGTCAGGGGCTGATGTGGGGCAAATGTGCTGTTCTCCCGTGACCTCGCCAAAGATGAGTGTTCTGTGATTCAAAAGAATATATCCAGGTGCTCGAGATCACTTCCTTGGAGTGGGCAATGAGGATAGCTCATCGCTGCTTCTCTGAATGTGCTTTGGAAGAGGACTGGGACACTGGTATTTCAGGTACAGGTGACCATGCTGGAGATGATGGGATTAGCTCTTCCTGAGTAACTCTACATGTAGGCAGATCCGCAGAAGGGTCAAATAGGAAGTAAAACAAGTTGACCGTCTTCCGAAAGTTAGTTCATCTGTTGAAGTGAAAGGATTATAAAATCCGTTAGTATTACAAGAAACAGAACTAGATGATGTCAAATGTGATTTCTTAATTTAACATATAGATTTATCATCAACAGAGCAGAGCAAAATAATGGCCTAAAAAGCAGAATCTAAAGGACATTTTTAAATGCCTTCATTATTTGGTACCTTTGAGCGAGCATCTGAGTGATTTGGCTTTGTTACGAAAAAAACGTCGATGGGAAATTAATTTCCAAGTCATGTGCATGAATATTGATGAAAAACGTAAATTCAGTTCAATCCAGATGATTATTACTGCTGTAATTGGAGCCATTAGGAGCTGAAGCTCTTCTCTGTCACTTTCGGTAGCTGCCAATAAGTAAATAACTGAACATGAAGGGTGAATGCGTGAGTAATGCCTGAAATGTACTTTTGTGATGGCCAAGCAGAGCTCTCCCCCAGCGCCCACCCGAAATCGCTGACGCTTGGGGTGTAGCTGGGAAGTGGCCGTGGGCTGGCAGCCCGGCTGGCCGCAGTCACCGCCGATTTGGAGCTTCCCAGGTGGGAAGGTGCAGATCCTCCAGCTGCAGGATAACACTAGTTATCTATCTGGGCACCTACGCACGTGCACGCTCTGTGAGGTTTGTTGCCAGAGTATGAAAGGGAGGAAATGGCCGAGTGGTGATGGAGAGATGTGTTTGAGATCATCACGGCGTGCGGATAACCCGGTACAGGCTGTCAGTCAGCAGCTCGCTCGGGTGTCCGTCAGGGCAGATGTAAGGGGACGTCAGGTGTTCCTGGGTGCGCGGTGAAATGGCGCCGAAGCGTTTTCCTCACGGAGATGCCTCTGTTAGAGCCTGAGGAAGTCGCGAGTGTACGTGCTTGGAGATGCTCAAGAGAAGCTGCAGACTGAAGGCACATCTTAAGCTGCTCCTTTTTTGACCTCTGTTAGAGGCAGAGGAACTAGTATTTTTTTTATTAACCGAGAGAGATTCTGCTGCAGGGACTGCTTTTTATGTGCAATCTTTGTTTTCTTGCCACTCGTCACTTTCTGGGGTTATATCAAATAACGTGTCTAACACTGTACAACAAAGTGCTTTGAAGAGAGTTCATGAAATATAAATTATGGTGAGTTTGCATGACACGACAAGGAAATACATTTTGTTTTGCTCATGTTTATGCCTAGATATGGCTGGAGCATCCCAGAAAATATATATTATTTTGGCACTTAATTTTAAAAGAGCTGCTGTAACACATGAGTGCTTCTTGCCCTTCCAAGAGATGAGCAGGAGGGTGAGGGGGATGTATTTGTGCTCTCTGTGCAGAGTGTTTTCGCTCAAGTGCAGAGGGACTGGAGGATCCCCTGCAAGCCCTGCTCAGCTCCCGTTTTCGTGCTTCTTAACTATTTTTGCAAATTAGACCCAGAACGATTAGTTTTTGCTCTGGAGCAGCTGGGAATTGCCTCCTGTGTCTCAAAGTAGGGGCATAAAACTTATTGTTAACTACCAGTTCAGAGCCTGCTTTCTGCCTGCATCCCTGCCACGTTTGGCTCCCTGGCACGTGTGGGCAAGCAGGAGCGCTTGTGGAATTGTACCTGGCAGCAGCTTTTCTCCCTTATGGCAGGCTTTTTACCCTCTTAGTTGTTTTTTGCTTTAAAAAACATACCAATGGCATGCCTCGTCTCTTTGTTTTAAAGGACTCTCTGTGAGGGATGGAGGTACTATTCCAGCTCTGTCCTCCTGCAAGTGACAATTGATCTAACCTGCTTTTTAAAAATATCCACATAGTTTTCTCTTTTGTATTATGAATCAGGTAGAATTATTAGGTGCATCAAAAGTGTATGTTCCAAACCTGCACTGTCAGCTGAGGCACAGAGGGATTAATGGCTTATTATTATAATAGTTTATTAGCGAACCATGATTATACCCACATTTGCTTTAGGACTTTGCAGGTTGGGGCTCTTTTCCCCTCCAAGTACTGTTTCTGCATCGGCTGCCTGGCTGGTTGTGTACCAAGGACAAAAGAATCTGCACTTCTGCTCCTCTCAATTGATGCAGGGTAGTCTGGCTTTTGGTATGTTATTTAATCTGAGGCAGTCTGTAACTTCTGGGTTTGGGGTTTTTTTTTGAGAAGAGATGACGTGTCAGGGCAGTACAGAGCTGCAGAAGCTGAGCCAGGTCTTGCAGTGGTTGGGAGGACTGATGCTGGGCAGTGACTTCCTCTGGTTTCCCAAATCCTGTGGTAGAGCAGGCTGAAAGGAGATGGGTTACACGGATCTTTTGCCGTGTATCGGGCAGGCAGCAGAGGAGATGGGTTACATGGACCTTTTGCTGTGTATCGGGCAGGCAGCAGAGGCCCAGGCGTGAGCTGGAATGAGGAGATGTTTGGTGTGACAGAGGACCAGATGGGATTTTTTTTTTTTTTTTTTAAAGACAGAAATTAAATGCTTGGACTTATGATGAGATAAATTTAAAGAATCAACATGATTTCTTCTAAATTTGCTTTTAAGATCTTATTCATCCAAAAGAATTGATTTCCACAGCAATATGAAAAGCTGGGAATAGTTCCTGCAACAGTTTGATTATACAAAATTAATCTCAATTGAATAAAACTTTCAGCCTGAGTCTACACCTGGGCTGGCTTGACCCCTGTTAAATCTTCTTGCAAGAGCAGACTCCAGGTGTTCTGCCTCCTTACAGCAACAAATGGCTAAATTAGCTTTCAGGAAACGTTTAATGGGTGTGCAACATGAAATATCAGTGTTGCAGTGTGTAGCTTTATTAGCTGAGCTGCTGGAATTGTTTTCTGAGCTGTGCTGATCCTTAGCACTGATTGCAAGGTGGAACAGAAATTATTTATTAGTCCTTGGGAGCCTTAAGACAGAATAATACGCATTCGGCTGGAAACACGGTCAATCTTGTTGGTAGAGATGCTGCTGCATTTAAGAAAGAGGCAAATAAACTGATTGTGTAATTGGTAGCAAACATTTTTAGAAAATTTCCATCGGGGGCAGGTGTGCATTACCCTGAAGGGTGGAGATGCTGTTATGGCAGATCTCCAGTGTTTTCCAAATTAAATATGAGCTAGGACAAGGCTTTGTATTTCAAGAAGAAAATCCCCTAGCAGCAGTGGTTCTTCCTTCCAAGTGTTCCCAGTCCAGCAGAGCTATGTCACATTCCAGTGGGACCATGTCTCTTCATCTTGGGAATCCCCCAAAATGGCCGTTGCAAAAATACTGTAAATAAAGCCTGGTTTAGATATGGTTTGCTCTAAGTGATAAAGTTTTGTGTGAAAAAAATCAAAATGGAAATGTTTGTACTTTAAATTAAGTCTTTAAGTGAGGTGGTAGTTTTTATTTTAAAACCTGAACAAATCAGCAAGTTTTGATTTTCTGCCACACAGTATAATGAATATATGTGAAATATTTCAAGTTTTTAAACTTAGCAAGGACTTTGAAATTTTACTTTTACCAGTTCATAGAAAGAAATAAAAAAAAAATACATCCCTTACTGTATGTCGTTTGGTAACTAGACCAAATATGTATTTGAAGAAGCAGCTCTATGTAGTGCATGTTCTGCTTTGGTCTATGCTCGTTAGCAGCTGGAAACACAAAACCCCAAAGCGACCTGTTAAAACTTTCATCCTGTGAATCACCATGGAATCAGCCACTTCGGTCCCTCCCCGGTGGAGAGTTATGGTTCAGGAGGAACGGGTTTCCGCTGCCATTTTTAAGGCAGAGAGGGTCTCCTTGGGAGAAAACTTTGAGCAGTTTGTGGGCTTTTGGTTTCCTCCTGAAGCCCTTCGCCAAGAGGCTGCTTGAAGCTCGATTCACCCTGGCACAAGAGCAGTTTGCTCTGCAGCAGAGAGACCATAGCAGAGAACAGCGATGAGAATTATTCCCATTTCTATTAAAAAAAAAAAAAAGGTGAGTGTGTAGTAAGTAAACAGTCAGTAATAGTAGTACTCAAAAACCTAATTACTTTTGATATTTAAGAAAAGGACCTGCATCATTCAAAAGAGCATATTCTAGCCAATTTTACTGATTATGCCTCCAGTCGTGGAGAGTTTTGTTTGTATTGATCTAATCCAGGAGTCGGAATGGCTCCAGAAATGCTATTCTGGTGTGGCTTATGTTTTGCATAACATAATGTCTGTTTCAAAAATTTTGATATATTTAGATGAATTTACTTGCAGAGAAGAAAAACCCACAAGCTGTTGGTAAAGAGGAAAAGTAAGCACATACAAAGAGAAAAAGAAAAAAAAGCCCAGCCCCACACTTGACCAAGTAGCATTGCTGAGAGCTGCGTGAAAATCTGCTGTTCTAAAATGCTGCTGCTGGGTTTCTTTCCCATGTTCTTTTTTGTCACTGCTTGACGAGTGACAAATCTGAGCTGCGCGGTGGTTCTGCAGTAGCTTTGAAGTGGACTTCAAAATGTAGAGAGAGTAGTATAACATTAAAGGGCATCTCCTGAAAACCAGCTGCCTTAACATGATGTTTCCTAACTCAGCCAACACGTCTCCACTGTGCCTTGTATTGTGATTTGTGGAAAGACAACGTGGGTTTTTGCTAATTGTCTTTCTCCTTCTTAATTGTAGAGAGCTGGGGTCTTAAGGGAGGTCATGGGGTGACCAGTGCTGGGTATAAGCCTTCTGGTCAGGTTCCTCTTGGCTTGTCCAACAGGACCATTCTGAGCATCAGCTGAATGGGGACAATGTTGGGTTACCCAGGTCAGCTTGAATGCCTGGATCTCTCCAGTCTCGCGTCCTTTAGTCCTTGACGAGCGCATCTTTGTTCAGCGCCTGACTCTGTCACTGGCAGACTTAGGAGGGACTTTGCTGAGACCCAGGTTTGGCCATTTCGGTGCTGGGGTCAACTAGGTTTGCATTTTTCCTGCATTTCTGTGTTTTCAGCCTTTCTGTGTTTGCTGGTAAATACCAGCACTTCATCCCATCTGAGGAGATGTGTTTAAGTTGCTGAGATGATCATGGGCCATATTTGTACCTTCCTGTCTCTGCTGCTGACATTCACGTAACTTGTGCTGAGTTTTTTTTGCTGTTGGTGGTTTTTTTTTCCCAAGACCCAACCCTGTGAGTAATTCAGGGTTTTTGTCACAATTACCTGTATCCCTCTATACAAATTTTATTTCCTTCTGTGCTGTCGTATCTGTCTTCCACACTCATCCTGATCGTTTGTCCTGTGGTTTCTTGCAGTGTGTGCAGGCACCGAGAACAAGCTGAGCTCCCTCTCTGACCTGGAGCAGCAGTATCGGGCCCTGCGCAAGTACTACGAGAACTGCGAAGTAGTTATGGGCAACCTGGAAATCACCAGCATCGAGCACAACCGAGACCTCTCCTTCCTGCGGGTAAGGAATCTTCTTTTTTCCTTTCCTCTGTCTTCATGTTTTAGGGGAATAACTATGGGTGCTGGGCTGGGGAAGATCAAGGCTCACACCAGCTTCACTGCAACATAAGAGGATGATAAAATGTCACAGACGTGCAGAGAGCAAGAGCAATGTCATTGCTGTGACACGTGCTCTGAGTGTGCGGCGTTTAGGTTTCGCCAGGACTCGAGGGAGAAAGCCACATCGCTGCTCAGAAAGGTGACACCTTCCTGTCTCTGTCACTGTGTGTTGCCAGCAGGTACGGAGCAGGAAGGGTAGGGTTTAGGAAGGTCAGAGAATCATTCAGATAAGCACTGGAGACTTGGAGAAGCTAATTCTAGTAAAATGCTATACATGGACTCACTGATGGATTAAACAAGGGAAGAACTGTGGCCAACGTTTGTGGACTGTTTCAAGAAAAGGAAAAAGAAAATATGATTGCTGAATGGATATAAAGTGTTTTTTGAGTATGAGGCTGGAGTTACGAGCCTAATTGAATCTCCAGCACCTAGGGGATGTCTTTGACAGATCAAGTCTGTCCTGCCACCATGGAGTCTGGGTTGTGCGCTCCCTCAGCCCTCCTTACATCAAATTCTGAGTAAATACCCTGCTTTTGGGTTAGTGAAGGAATATTTCAGCATGGTTTGTACATTCCCTGTTAACGTGCTAGCAACCACGAGGAGGGAAAGGTAAATTTAAGCATACTATTATTGGACGTTCCCAAACTAATTATGTTTGAAGAGTTATCCCAGTAGAGGAGTGATCCAGTGCACTCAGGTGGGCATCTGAGGATGCTGCAACATGGAAAAACGTGGTATGTAGGCGTAAGGACCATGGTAGAAAAGGCAGCCTGTGGCAGTGCAGTTGCAAGCTGTGTTGGTTGCACCCTCCAATAGAAAGTCAATTCATGACACAGATAAGGGTTTACACTTGTCCTATAGTATGGCATTGCTCATGTAGACTTCTGCAAAATGCTAATGTCATGTTTCAGGGTGTGTATCTGTGTGTAACTGGCATTTTCACAAAAAGCACGTAGCGGGAGAGGCGAAGTTTAAATCCGGCAGCAGGAAGAGGGCAGCAGGAGTTAACCCCGGCAGGTTGTGTTACACTCAGTCATTGGATTTGCTGGTCTCGGGTGAACCTACTGCTCAATTTCAGTTTGTAAAAATGTGAACTTTCCATTACGAGTTCTAACAAAGGCAAAACAGATTCTCCAACAGCTTTGCTTCGTGTTAAATTTGTTGGGGATTTCACAGGATTTCCACTCTATATGTTGGCCTATATTTACTCCAAGTGTACACCAGGCTGCTAAAAGATCT
Source organism: Apaloderma vittatum (assembly GCF_000703405.1). Classification (NCBI taxonomy): domain Eukaryota; kingdom Metazoa; phylum Chordata; class Aves; order Trogoniformes; family Trogonidae; genus Apaloderma; species Apaloderma vittatum. Next base: position 101,369 of record NW_009699351.1, on the reverse strand, counting down.
CCAAGCAAAATCTATCTGCCAGATACGTCTGGAGTAAAGTTTGGGGTGCTAATTGCACTCAGACTCACAGGTTGCCTGTTAATTCGAGCGATGAATGCCTGGGAAATAAATGCTGTCTATACATTTCACAGTTGTGACAGGTGGGAAAAACACATATGTTCATGCTCCGAAATAGATACAGCCTTGGTGCAGCTGGGCTGACGTTTCCCACCACGTTAGACAAGCAGCAGATAGAAACCTCCGGTGAGGGCAGGATCCTTGCAGTGATTCAGGCGTCACTGAGGTTTCAGATGCCTCCCGGAACCCCCAACTTGGGCCGTTGCGCCTGGCTCGAGTTCACCACGGATGGTTCTCCCACGTTGGCTTTCCTTCCTTCTTATGCTGCTGGCGGGTAGGTAGGGCAGGCGAATTATTTGGAAATCAGGGAATTAACGTTCCGTGCAGAGAGCTGCCATAAGCAAAGAAAAATGTTGGTAGGCAGTAAAATCAGCAAATGAGAGCAAGAAAGAAGGGCCATGTGTAGTAAATGAAGGTGGTTTGGTCACTTGCGGATTTCTGGTGACAGCTACTATTGCTTTTTTATTAGTTTTATTACTTGTCTTACCTACATCTGCCCTCTCGCAGATGTCTCAGCAAAAAACAGAACTTGAAACAAAACCCAGAAAACTAGAAGTCTAGTTAATATGATAAATTGTAGTCATTAAGATAGAAAACCAAACAGAGGAGAACATATTCTTGGGGAGGCAAATAAATAAATAAATAAATGTTGGCATATTTATGCCGATAGTTCGACATTCATTAGTTAGGCAGTATTACTTGTTTTGTCATTTTAAAAATGGTTTTAATCGCCAAAAGAAGGTGGCAGATGGGAGATAACTAAAAGAAAGGCTGTTTGTCTCCCTCAGACTTAAATATGGTGAACTCGATGCGCAAGATGATGCTTCTCCAGCCTGCTCCAATTTTCCTTAGTCTCTCTTGCAATAATGGTCGTCTTTCTTGACCAAACTGACTTCAGGCAGGCTGTTGACACGCCCCTGGGTTATCTGTACGTCTGTCTGAGGGGTACCGTGGCTTTGTGTGCCTGCCTGCCTTCCCCTTAGTGCTCGACCTCTCTGGGCAGCCTCTCACACCAGAACAGAGGGAAGACCTAGCGAGCCAGGCATGCTGAGCCTTTTTATCGTGCAATAATAAACAAATACCATAAATGAATTGAAATGAAAAAAAATAAATAAAAAGCCACCATAATTTTATTTACCCTGCAGAGAAGCATTAAAAGATCAGCATCCCATCTCTCATATTTATTTAGACATTTATTCCCTAAATAGATTTGCTTTATGTCGATGAGTTAGCTCACTGGATATGTGCTGATTAAGGCTGAAAAGGACTCCATATAACCTGAATGAAGTGTTCAACCACTTCAGCTTCCAGGCCTGCAAGCCAAGTGCATGGCTTTGAGGTCATGAGGAGCTTCATTATGTAAGAAGGGATTGCACATACCAGGGTATTTTTACCTATTATTCTTGTACGTGTGCAGAAGAGGAGTATAGATCTTCTGCTTTCGTTTTACGTATTTTATTTTTGCTTCTGGTTGTGTTAATGGTCTCGGTATTGCATATTGCGATATGAAGGTGTGCTCTGCTCATGCTGCCCTCTGTCCCCACCAGCTCTGTTCCCTCTGCTCGGTGCTTCCCTGCACCGTGGCCACAGCGGGAGTCTTGGCAGAGGAAAGAAGCTCTAAGTAGGAGGCAAAACCACCTCGAAGCCGGAGTGCTGGGATAAACCTGATGTTTCTGACTGCGGGCTGGTAGCCGGTTTTCTTTGTTATTCTTCTGAGGCTCAGCCTACCCCTAGAAGATGTACGCTGGGGTAATTCAGCTTTGGAGTCCCACCACCGCAAGCTTTGGCGGTGGAACGAGGCTTAGGTTAACGCATGGCATCGCTGCTGGAACCGCCACCTCCCTGTTGTGGCCGAGGCGGGCTCTCTACTGGCATAGGCGCTGCGGTAGGTAAAGGCACTTACTGTTTCCAAGATCATGATTGAACCGGGCAGGACAAATAATTGGGTGGAAAACAGGCCCTGAGAGCTCCCTGGTCCCTGTCATGTATTCAGCTGTGACAGCGGGAAGAGGTCGAGCTCCATCTCCCCCTGCTTCGCACCCCAGTGGCATCCTTCAGCTGGTGTCACAGGACAGGCTTTTTGCACTGGGACTTGCTCCGTGAAGCTGGATAAGCTAGTTTGGCTGGTGTGTGTCTCGAGTCTCGTCAAGGCTAGAGCTGAGATTTATTTCCCTGCTTTGGATTTAAAAAAAAAAAAAAAAAAAGTCCCAAGAAAAGCTCAAATGGTGCAGTGGTTCATACTGCAAAGGACTGTTTGGTTTCAGAAGCAGGAACCTATTTTAGTTTCACATGGTAAAGCTGACAGTTTCCATTGTGGACAGTTCTTATTTCTTAACAGCATCTCCGTTTTCAATTTTCGAAATAAAATATGCAATTAGTATACCACAAAACAATCTTCTGCAAGCACTCTTATTCTGTTAAACACATTTGGTAAACGAGAGTTATCTTTGACTAATTCCCAGGCTTTTAGCAATTCACAGTCAGTAAATTGTCTCCTCAAGCCTGGATTTTATTTAACCAATTCAGATTATTTATTTTTGAAGACATGACCAAAGTTCTGTGCTGTTCCCTGCAATAACTCTCCCAAATGATTATGAAACTTATTTCTAACTGTAATCAGCAGCCTTCAGAAATGATCTACCACTGCTTTATAGATTTTTGGGTTTTTTTATTTACCTCCGTGGTGCTTCTGTATCATCACAGCTATGTGGGCAGCTCTCTGCGTGCCATTTAACAGGGTGGGCGGTTTGCGGTGGGCGGCTTTACAGCCGCCGCACTTACTGCGAAGATGTATAGCCCCATCTTCCCTTTGTTAGCAGACATAACTGCCTGCTCGGTGAAAAACCTGCTCCAGCCCGTGCTTATCGCTTCCCTTATGGTCACGCTTGTACTTTGTGGCAGGTGGAATTTGGGGGTTATAGCCTTGGAGGAAGATTGGGTCAGACAGACCCCTCCGAGCGGGGAGGACTGCCAAAACAGCCACAGGAATAGCTGGTTGCGAACTGTGCTGCCTGGCCCCATGGCATTCGGTGCTGCTTCTGGTTAAAAAAAAAACAAAAATAACCTCAAAAACCAAAACTCAAACCAACACAAAATCTAATTTTTTTCAAACCTTTTTGTTCTTTCATAGCAAAATGGATCCAAGGAGACCCTTCTGAAAACCCCGACGGCAGAGCTGAGCTGAGCTGTGGGTGCAGAAGGGAACCTGCAGCCCCAACAGATGGGTCGGGAAGGGGGGTGCGGAGATAGGAGGGTGTTGCCTTGCCCAGGTTGCTCGGCAGATCGCATGTGGCTCCTGAAGGCCTGGCAGCATGGTCCTGTGGCCTCTTTTGCTGCAAAGTGGTACCTTACTTCCCAGCTGACAGGCTTCAGTAAGGTCTCAGCCTAGCAGAAAGGGAGCGGGATGTGGAGGTGGCCCCTGTCAAGAGTGCCCCAAAAGAGACGGTATAGAGAGGCAATGTCTATGTGGAGGGGGAATTTCTCCAGAAGTGCTGGGAAAACATTGCAGTCTGTCCCTGCACCGGCACAGGGATTTTGAGGGGGTTTGCTGGACAAAGCTGCCCTGTAGCATTTGTCCTGCAGTGAGTTGCATCAGGAGAGCCTTGCCAGCATGTGTTTTGTCCTTGGCTGGCAAAAGGCAAAGTGTCCTCCAGGTAATTACAGACCTGGAAATCAAATACATGTACTTATGTATTTTTAATTGCCTTCCCAGGACCTTACTTGTTAGATAACGAAGCATAAAGAACAGAATGGTGTGCCAGCGGTGGTGTGAGAGGCTGGGGTGTGCCTGCCCCCCAAAACTAGCGGGGAAGAGGG
>NW_009699351.1:73107-97350 GCF_000703405.1 Apaloderma vittatum | reverse complement strand
CATGCCAGACTGTGCTTCTGACGTGGACAAAATGTTTTATGCCGGCTGTGATCAGCCACCAACTGTGCTGAATGAACCCGAGCTGCGTTTAAAGTGAGTTGGATCCCAAAGTCAGGGGGTGGAGTGGGAGCAGAGGCTAACTGCAGGAAGCATGTGTGATACGGCTCTCGCCCGGGAGGACAGTTTCTTTTGCCATTTCCCATTGCTTTTCCAGAAACCATGACTTAAAATAATCCCAGTGGTTTAAACTGGTCTTGAAATGATCAGGAAATATTGATTGCCAGAGTGAGGAATGGCCTGGATTTGTGGTGTCTTCCATGTATTTCCTGTGTTGAGAAGTGGGTACTGAAATAGGAAGGTGCTGTTGTGGTAATTGGTGTTCCCATGGCCCTCGTCCCTTGCTGTGTGGGACCGTGCTTGGTCCCTGCTGTTCAAGGTGAATATCACAAGCCGTGTAGTCCCTAACACAATCTCACCCAGCTCATTCCCAGCCCCACCACTCCCAGAACCTCCCAGTTAGTAAATAAGAGGCATCCAGTGCTTTCTGGCCTAAATGTGTTCCTAGTGTCATGTTATTTTTGTGCTTCAGTTGCTTATTCACGTGATGTTACACTGACAGGAAGAACATCCGCATCTCTGTGGCACCTGCTTCCCTGTGCTGTCCCAGCCAGGCATCTGTCGTGCCCATATGTCCTTGTAGCTCCCCAGGCTACCCAAAACCAGTTTTCAGCAGCCTGACTGGTTTTCAACCAGAGCTGCTGCTCCCTCCCACCTCACCTTGGTGGAGCTGCAGAGCATTGAGGGATGACCCCGAGCCCCCTCCCCACCTCTTCCTTGCCCGGCCGTAGTGGCCTTGCTTGCTGCATGGCTATTTCTGTCTGGCTCTTGCACAGCCTTTTTGGGACGTTGTTTACAAACCCAGCAGCTTCATCTCTTCAAGCAGTTGATGCTTTTGCTAGGTCCCCACAGCCAGTTTTTGACTCAGGTTTTATACTCCTCTCAGCCCCTATTATTTTATTTTTATGGCTGTCCAAGGCATTGCAACAGGCAGAATAACTGGGCTGGGAGGCTCCTTTCTCTTCCATACACAACACCAACCACCTCTCCCTAAAATAAACTAAAAAGATGCAGTTGTGCAACCTCTTTCCCCTCTCACCCTTTCCCTGCTGGCGGTGCAACACGAACAGGCAGCCCAGATCAGCTCTGCAGTGGAGTTTGGGCTTTGCGTTCAGCTGAGAGAACCTTAAAGGCTCTGCAAGCTGGTACTCTTCTGCTTGAATTAAAATTTTAGCTTCTGCAAAACAAACATAGAAGAGAATTAATATACAATTAATCCTCAAGCTGCGTTTGCCAAGCTGTAACCAAATATATGTGCATTAGCTATTGCCCCATTAATTTAGTTATTATTTTGGGAGGCTTTGTGTGAAGGATACAGTTTAAAGTAACCACTTGTCTTTAGGAGGAGAACCATGTGCTGCGAAAAATGCAGGCTCCTGTTTTGTCACAGGGATGGACTTAGCCTCTGTGTGTGCCAGGTGCTGTGTGACCCCTCTCCCGGGAAACATTTTTTGGTGGGAGGTTGCAATGCAGATGATGCCCCTTTCCAGGGGAACCTGGGCGTGCTGGGGATGTTACTGGGCTGCTCCTCACGCCCCGTCTGCCACAGGGCTGGCTCTTGGGAGTGCTGCTCAAGCTGCTGGAGGCACAAGCGGCTTCATTCCCTTGTGCCCACATCCCTGGGGTCGAGTTGCTGTGAAAAACACGTGCTGTCATCTGCAGGCAGTGACTAGCAGATGGTGTCAACGGGCCCTTCATCAACACATCACACCCATGTATGGGTAATGTGGAAAAGCTCCCCAGACAGGGCTCCGGGAGGAGGTGGGGATGGATCCCAACCTGTGGCTTCGTTCAGTGCTTCGTTGTGTTGGCAGTGGCCAAGAGCTTCCCCAGCTCTCCCACAGCCTTTACCTGCATGCCCATCAGTTGGAGGGAGCATCCTTTAGCTTTGTCACATGTGGAGATGAGAGATAAAGATTTGAAGTCCAGGGTGATTAAGGAATCTCTTTAAATTGTCTTTTAGCATTTTCCTTTCAGCTCCCATTGTATGGGAGGCGCCCCACTTCCAGCTGCCCAGGAAGCCTGTCTGATTCATGCACGTGGCAGCAGTAGCAACTCTGGAGCAGGAGAGAGGTAAAAGAAGCCTGATGTAAATTATTCAGAATAACCCGGACCCACGCACATGCTCGAGATCAGTGATACCCTTTCCGCTTGCTGTCCCGTTCTCATGGTTGCAGCGAATCCACCCTTTGCTGGGCAGAGCGCTGGGGAGGTGGTGTGGGGCTCCCTCATGGCCAGGTGCTGCCCCGATGCTCCTCACAATGTCAGGCAGGGGTTTGTCCTTCTCGCTGGTCCTCACAAGCCCCTCTGGACAGCTTTTGGGTGCCTACAAGCCAAGGTGGGAGTGGGAGGCACAACCTGGGAGTGCTCTTGCTTGTGACTGGGTGCCAGCCATGGCTGTGAGTGGTGTTTGCCGTTCAGCAGTGTTGCCAGCCCCTTCCCAGTTCCATTGGTGCGAGACAGAGATGCAAGAGGCCCCAGTGCTAAAACTATGCCCATGATGCAGCGTTCACTGCTCCAGGTGGAGTTCCTTCCAGGTTTGGCAGAGGTAACATGGTGGGTGGGTGTCGGCTGGAGGCAGTTCAGCCTGGGTTCTGTGTGGAGGATGTTGATGGTAGGGGAAAGTGTTGGGAGGAGCTGGCAAATTCTGTCACCACCCCGGGAATGTCATGGATGGGTCCAGAGGCTCTTTGCTTAATCTGTTGAGCAGTTTGCAAAATGGGTGTGTTCCTGCGCTTTGGTCGTGTAGCATCAGCAATAACCAGGAAGATCTTCCTCCTTCTCTCTAATATAGATTGTACTCCCTTCCTAGCAGCCTGCTATGTAGGGCTGTATTTGGGGGTACGTGCTGACCCCAGTCCTTCCCTTCATGATCAGCATGTGCTGGTGGAAGCATGTTAATCCTTGGGGAGTGTCTGCTGGGGGGGTCTTTGAGGTGCAAATAAACCTGCCCCCCCATGCTGCCCCGTGTCAGGCTAGGGTGGCTTCTGGGCCACCACTGTTGCCTCTCTTGTCCGCTGTATAACTCGCCGCCTCCTGTGCACAGCCAGCCGAGTGGCTGACAGAGTGGTTGTGCTTTCCAGTTAGTCCTGGCACCCTGAATCTTGGCCACCAATGAACATACAGATTATGAGTCAAATTCCTAATGGGAACAAAAGCAACTATTGAAATTCAGGGCTCTGTCTAGGCTTTTTTTTTTTTTTAGTAGGTATATACAGACTATTAATTTATTTATTTCCCTATTGTTTAACATCCATCAGAGTCTTCCTTCTGTCTGTCCCTGGAGGAGTCTGGTTCTGTCAGCTCCTGCACGTCTGTAAAATATATGTGGCTAAGTCAGAACCCAGAAGCTGCTGTATTTTGTTCTATAGGAAATGCTGGTAGTGGAGAGGGGGGACGTTATTAAAAATAAAACAGTGCAAACCTTCTTAATTAGGTGTTGTTTCTCTTAGAAGCGGATCTTCCCTCCAGGCGAATGAAACCAATTATGCCCTCCCTTTCAACCCCCTTTTACTCTTAATGATCTTACTCTAGTAAATGTAAACCTCTCCCCTACTGATGCAATTGGAAGTGCTGGCCTAATTGAAGCTGGACTAAAGCAAACAATGGAGTAAAGTTAAACTAACCAACAGAAAAGAAAAACAAACTAGTTGCAAATGTTTTAAAATTGTAAATGGACTTATTAGGTTGTAAAGCAAATGAGTAGTTTTCTTCAAACCATAGAAAGAAAGGTTATTTGGTGTAAATGGTGAGTATAATGAGTTTTCAAGCCTTGTCTTAACCCTAGCTGGGAAGTGGCATAAACTCCGCTGTTTCACACTGTTCACTGACAAGCTTTGCTCAGGTGTTGTGAAGGCTTATTTATTCTTTCCTTTGTCTATGTGCCCTCTCAAATCTGTCCATGGAACGTAGGTTGAAGTTGGGCGTCACAGATGAGGTATAGATAGGCATATAAATGTGTGTGTAATTGTGGTACAGCAGCCTGCTCCAAGTGGAAGTGTTTTAGACTTTCCTTTGACTGACGTTTTTTCTGTTTTCCTGAGCATTTAGGCAGTACCTTGCCAATTTTACCACTATCCCTCCCTCCCTTCAATCCCATTTTACTATGGAATAAAATCAAATTAAACAAACGGGCTGTCAGGGAGCTGAATAATCTTGCATTGTAATACACTGACTCAGAGTCCTGGATCAATGGGCTTGAATTGCTGCTAAAGGCCGTATGAAAGGGAAAGCAAAGTGTTTTGCTGTAAGCTGTGTCAAGAGGTGGAGGAGCAGAGGGACGGATGGAGGCTTAGCCAACACTTTTGTGCTAAACCGGATCAATTTTAAAGGTTTGCTCTGTAGATGCCTGCCGGAGGGCTTTTATAGTTCAGAAACGTCAGCACAATTGTGCAGGTTGCAGCGATCAGCAACGCTCGCACCCCGAAGCCTACGCTAGCGCTGGGCCATCCACGTACAGCCCCACTTGTGTCGCGCAGGCAGTCCCATGTAGGTGCCCGGGAAGGCTGGGGCGGAGGGAGAAGTTGGCTTTCCTGAGCATGCACCTCAAAAATAACAGGTCAGGGGAGGGTTCACAAGGAGGTGTCCTAGCGACAGCCGCTCAGTTGTGTGGGGCCGTTCTGAGGAGCCAGGGCGACTGGAGCTGGACAAGGGGTGAGAGCAGGTGTCTCTTCCTGGGACTGAGGATGGGTTTGCCCAACCTGATGAGCAGCCAGCAGGGGTATCTCTGTTACCCACCCGCGGTGCCTGTTGTTGCGCAGTGCAAGCTGGCTCTGAGGGCTCAGTTCTACGGGGTATGAAATCAAGCACCACTGACTTCTCAGCTGGGATGTCTGCAGTGTCAGCATCATCCTGGAAGGTGGAATCGTGAGGTTTTGGTTAAAGCAAGAAGAGCCTAGTTCAAGGCAGTATTTCCGCAGGTGGTTAAGCGCAGCTCATCTCATCGACTTCTAGTACTTGTGTTTGAAGTTAAGTAGAAAGGTAATAGCGTCTACATGCTGTATTGAATAGAACATAGTGTTTCTTTTCCTGCTTTGGTGGTCATTAGTCCTACCAGAGAGGAAGAATGAAGTGCTTTGAGGTACTCTCTGAACCTGATAAACTTGAAAATGTCAAAAGGCAAAGCAGAAATATCATGCCGATTTTGACAAACCTCCACTGTTTCATGCAGGAAAAATAATAATGATAGCTTAATGTTGCTCACTGGCGAGAGAGGTTATACCAAAAATACATTTTGTAAGAGAGTTTACGCTCATGCTTTAAAAACCCCACATCCTTAATGAGCCTAAGATGGAGCTGAGACCCTCAGAGTAAATGCCACTCAATGTGAATAGGGTGGAAGGGATGTAGCCAAGTGGTCCAGGAGCTTGAATCGCGGCCAGAGCCTGATGTTGCCGCTCAATTCTGATTTCTGATGTTTTGGGATCGGTTCAGATCCTAAACTGACAGCAAAGAAGTTGTAAAAGATTATAAATTGTTTTCTATTTCTGGATGGTGAAGGTGGAATTATTTGTGTCTTGCTACAGGGAATGACCCTCAAAACACTTGTGGCTACTTTCAGGTATATTCCTGCCTCCGGACGGGGAAGCTTGAGATATGGAACATTATTGCTTTAAATCCTTTTTGTCCCAGCATTGCTGGTTTATACACGGAACGATCGCTCCTGCCTTGATTTAGAAGGGGAGCTTCTGAAAAAAACCCTTTCAGCTCTGTATTCATCTACTTCCCCTCCAGAAAGGACCAAAGGGCAGAATTTGGTGGAAGGGTTGGTGAGACGCGTGTCATATTGCTGCTGTAAATCAAAAGCAATGACCCTGTGTAATACGTACCTCAGGAATAATAGTGACAGTTCATCTTTCAGAAGTACAGTATGGAGTGAAGGCCTAAGAAAGGAAAATCTGTAATGAGTAGCAGGGAAACACTGGCTGTCACTGCAAAAGTGTGGGGTATCCTCTTCATAAAGCAGAATGGGTTACTGGGTTCCTTTCAAACCCACCGAACAATCAGCTTAAAGAAAAAGCATCTGTTATAGGGAGCTGGCCTGCTTTGATACGGCTGTGGAAAACCTGACCTGATAGGTCTTACAGATGGCTGTCATTGTTGAAGGGCCATTTTTAATTTCTGTGGAGTCTGGTGAATCTTTAGGCAAAAGGCAGAAGAAAGGCAGTGCGCTCTGCAGATGGGTTAAACCTCCCGCGCTCTGAGCCAGCGAGCTCAGTGCAGAACGTCCCTGCTGCTGTGGCAGCCAGTCCCTGCAGCCTGGTCCAGTGAACACGTTTATGTTTCATCTCGGTTATCTTCAGGTTATTTGGGAAAGGCTCTTGTAGTTGAAAGCACAGAAGATGATCAAGAAGAACAAAAAGGCAACTGCAGACCCATGTCCTCTCTGCATTTCTGTCCTGTTTGTGTGATGTTCTCATGAGCAAGTGGTAGCTTGCCTTACCTCGCCTAAAATAGGGAAGCCTATTAAAAGCAGCCATTGCAGGAATCCCAGCAGAATGGGGCTGCAGAAAGGGTTGGGGTGAATTTTAGTTGCCAATAATTGTCAGAGGTGAAAGCGGAGAGAAGTAAGAGGAGAATATTTGCAAGTATTTATGCTGTGTTATTGAAGAGAGCAGAGGCAGCCACGCGGCTTAAACCTAACCCCTTTTGCTGGCGTGTTTGTTGCAGTCGCAGTCATCTGGCTGGTGCCTGGGTATCCTTCCCTGCCTTCTCTGCTGATTTGTTTCCTGAAAATGCTGATATTGGTAATTGAGGCCAGGTGAGGTCCATCAATTTAGCAAACTGCAAGCTGATCCCAGCCACACTGTCAATTAGCTCTGGTGCCCGGCATCGGCGTGGCCGGAGGTTACAGCGATGGTGCCCAGTAACGACGCCGGATGCTGAGACATGCTCCGTTGTCAGCTAATCATTTTGGTGCCAAAGTAATCCTTTGATCTCAGCAGAACAGCTGGTTTTAAACTACAGATTATCCACTACTTCATCTCCTCACTTAGCTGCGGAGCTGATTTGTTTCAGCTATAGATCAATTATACTCCCAAAACAACACTCAGTTCATTCGTATCATGTGAAATGAAGATAAAATGGGTTCAGGAGTTAATGATGGATCTTGCATTACAGACCCTCCATCCCTGCACATAAATACCCATCACCAGGGAGTGAGTATTCATTCATTCCTGGAGCGAGTCGTGCTCATTTCATTAGGATACAATGAATTATTTTAGCAGAACAATGCATATATATCAGAATAAAATGCAGTTAAAAGGGCATTTATTTCTCGCCCTGCCTATAAGTGTCCCTGATTGGGTGACACCAAAATTATTCAAACTGATCAAATGTGTAAAATCAAATATGTATGCTTAGAACCTGACGGGAAGCATTGTGTACTGTGTGAAAAGAAATCAGGTTGTTACAAAGCAAGTGTTTTCACGCAGTCTTTTTCTTGATGTTGCTGTGGCATTTTGATCAAAAATTTCTCGATTATTGGCCAGTGAAATTGGGAAATTTTTCTTCAATTGCAGTGAAACCCCCTTGTCTCACAAATCCATCTGGCATGTGCTCAGCTGGTGCCCACCTAGACTATGCTGATGAAATGGCAAAGTCTCAAAATTGTGCAATAATGACATCGCTATAGGTGTTCCAGGTAGGCAAGCCGGCAGTTCCTTGGGCACAGTAGGTCCGGCACGTTTAAATCTGTACCAACATCAATATGTTTGCGTCTTCCACAGCAGCCCTGCTGTTGCAGGATCAATTCAGCTGGACGAGCGGCTGAGCAGCATAGGGTGAGAAAGAGCTGGCTGGAAGTGTTCAGAAAGCAAATTTTGGTACAATGTTAAAATTCCGTTTTACTTTGACTGTGTAATCCTGGTGTTGGACTAAAATGTGTTGTTTTTATTCGGTAGAAGGGGTAATTCTTAAGGATGCCTTTCCCCTAAGGGTTTGCAGCAATGCAGGTGTTGCATTCCAGTGATCATCCCCAGTTCTTCCTGCTGCAAACGTTCAACCCCATACGCTCGCCATGTTCTCAGATGGAAGTGCTTATTCAGTGTTGATGGGAAACACTGAGTTTATGCCGTTTACCTCAATATTATGATTTCAGTACGCAGAAGTTTTAAGCATATGGTTCCTGGTGTAAGCATGTGTTTTTCTATGCTTTCGACTCTGCACACTTACGGTTATGTTTTCCTTCTCCAGTTTCTGTTAAAACACTGTGTGAGGAAACCTAAGGGTTCAAGAAGGTTCTCCAGGACATGATGTGCGGGGTCTGTCTTCCGTCTGGGGGAGGCTGTGTCGTGTCCTGCAGCACAGGCACCCAGGTCCCAAGGCCTGGATAGAGAGAGAACAGCTCGAGGCAGAGAAAACCAAAACCTTCATCCAACTGTTTTGTACCTAGTTTGATGTTTTTGATATTGTTTCTCATTAGATTTCCATCACGACAGCGTGAGGTCCTGCTGTGGATCCGTTGCAGACACCTGCACACTTTTATGCAGCAGGGAGGAGTAAACTGCCCGCGGGCGTATTTATTTTCTGAAAAAGGATTTTCCAGGTGGCAACTGGGGCAACCTCTATTAGGGAGTTTTCTGTCTCCCGTCAGGCAGAGCAGTGGGAGAGGGTTACGTTGGAAGGGTGGTTTCTTTTTGGCCCCACGCTGACAGTTGTGGAGCAGTTGTTTCCAAGGGACCTTACGGCACTCATTAGTCCTGACGCTGGTGTCCTCAGCTCGATTGGCCTGACCATATGAGTGCGAAATCATAGCACTGAATGGAAACCATTGCCAATAAGGTAATCTGCACACACTGGCACAGACACTTCAGAGCCAGCTAAGTCCACAGCATGGAGTTATAAAATCCCTGACATTGAATGGAGTTCACATGCTCCCCGAGATTTTAGTTTAGAGAGAAATCGTATTTCTGCATCTCGGCTCCTCCCAGAAAAGGTCACCTTTCTCTAAGGGTGCCTTCAGACTGTGAGATGTAGTCCTGGTTTTGGGGTTTGCTCCTCTTAAAATTTTAGTTGTTTGTTAAAGCCCTTGCTGAGCTGCTATACCTGAAGTGTTGGGTTCTAACTGTGATTTGGGAAGAAATTACATATCTTTTTATGTCTAATAAGGGCTGAAATTTTCTTAGGTGAAGCAGCTGGCAGCTTGACAATGTCTACTGCCTGTATCTATCTCTGCAACTGCCCGAACCCGACAGCTCCTTAAGCAATTTTTTTTTTCTCCCATGAAACTTTAATACTGCATCATGCCGTGAATTCACAGCAAATGCAAATATTTATCAGATCTGCTGCAGACAGCGTCCACTGGATGTTAATGTGCCAGAGGAATGAATCCTGTTGTGGCTGGTTAGCAGGGCTTCTCAGAAGCCCAGTAAGGAAGCCTTCATCTTGGGTTTCAGGAAAGCTCCCAGTAAAGGCTCTTCTTGTTTCCTTAAATAAATGTCTTCAGCTCCATCTTCCAGAGGCATCTCGGAGGGCTGCTCTGGGGCTCTCAGGAAACAAAAAGGGCTCTTGTCTGATAGCTCTTTTAAGAGGCAATGATTTTTCTTAGCCCTTGCTTAACTGGCGGGTAATCGGCCGTCATTTCACTCAACAGGAGGCTTTGTTTTTATTTGTTTATTTTTTTAATTGAGCTAAATGCCTCTTCTGCTTTCCCCTGCTGCCTCTGATCTCTGCTGGAGAGAGGGAATCTTAGCAGCCTGGAACATCACACGTTTCTCTGATGGCTTTCGGCTCCCATATGCTCTGGTTCAGTAACAGTTTAGACTGATCACTGTGACAGCAAAACACCTTTTTTTATTTAAGCTACAGCTTTCTAGAAACACGTTTTTGGGCTTAATCAACATAACCTTCAGCAGTTCTTTGAAACCCGGGATCTAAAAGCCATGAATGTCAGAAACACTTTATAGCTTGTGGGACTCTTTAACGCTTCTGACAGATAAAAGTGGAGGAGGAGGAAACCATCAAAAAATACACCAAATACAGGCTGGAACAGTAATTTTTGCTGGTAGCTGATAGTTGAGTCCTTGCATTGGAAAGGACAGGCTACCGAAAGAAAAGACTTACGACTAAGAAGCCAAAGTGTAACGAGGTGAGCAGCCAGTTGGGTTTTAAACAGTGAATGCTCTGCAGGCCGAGCTCAGGCACCCCCGTTTGCTGGCAGAAGCAGCCCTCCTCCCCCTGAGGGCCTTTCAGACACGAGGGCTGTTGGTTTATCATTGGGATAGTAGAGTTGTTATTTTTAAGAGGAGGAGAAAATGGGAATAAATTACGGTAAAATGTCAGCAGCTGCTGAAAACAGAGGAGTAGCAACAGTGTCTCTTTGGCATTTTTGCAGCCAGGTGAGCACACACAGCAGGGATAGTGCCAGCGTGCAATTTTTATCAACTTCAATTACTGCCTTCACCCGTTTTTAAATATTTAAAGTTTACTATTTAGTTTTGGATGATGGTGAATAACAAGAACCAAAATACGAAAATTCACGTTAAAGTATTGGATGCGGCAAGCGCGTATCAATAATGTAAGTGGGATGGGACTAAATGGCCGCAGTCTTCCAAGAAATCTTTTCCATTTCTCTTGTGTTCCCTGTCTAGACAAGATTTATTAAACAATCCTCTGAAGGGATTGTCCTTCTCCGCTACCTTTTATTATTGGTGGGAGCCAATTTGAGGCTCACTTTGTTGTGCGAGGGGCCGGTTCCCTCGTGTGATTGATGAGCCAGATGGAAAGTGATTAGACTTTTACAAGCCCACGCTGCTTGGAACAATACTGCCAGGAAAAAAAAAAAGGCTGTTCTTCAAATTCCAGATTCATTGCCTATTATTTCTGAGCTTCAGTTTCTGTTTCCTCCTCTTTGACGTCTCCTCATTTTTCTGGCTTGCTCTGCAAGAAAAGGGCATAGAGTGGAAGATGTACATGGTGCAGCTGGTAGAGGTAACCATAGGAGAAAAAGCTGCCAGCTGTTATGGGTAGTCTTGCTTTTTTGCTTTACTGTTGTTTCTTATGAAGATTGATTGCGACGTGCTCTTGACACACTTCCCCAGAGGTCTGCTTTCTTCAAAGGGAGGCAATAAACTGGGCAAGCTGTGGAACAAGCCTGGTAGGAGGAACAGTAGGACAGGTAGGACACATGTGCTGTTTCCCTAAATATGTGGGGGAACAAACCACAGTCCCTGTTACTGGGGCTGCCACTGTGAAACCCCTTTGCCTTCTGCCAAAGGACATTTACTGGACCGCTCCAGTGGTGATGGCCACCGCGTGTGGTGATGGCTGAGCAGAGACTTTTCTCCCAGGGATCCCAACACACCTCATGTATCACCATGTGTACCAGGCAGCTTTGCTCCTGCCTGTGATTGGTGTCTGGAAAGCCTTTACAGACGCAGAAATCCAGGTCTCCCTGTCTTGTTCTGGCTCTCACCCAAGCCACCCATTCACCTTTAGCCCCTGGATGTTTACACTGAGACCTCTGCTCCTGAGTGCCTGGCAGAGATTTTCGTCCTGGAATTATAAGAAGGTACATAATCGTCTTTGCCCCTAAGATTCCCAATTTAATTCCTCTTATTTTCATTCAGGGGTTTCCACAATATTTTTACTTTTTTTTTTTTTTTAAAGTCTTCCTCAGAGACCTCTGAAACTTAGCCACTGGAGCAGTGGACAGTTGAAATCAGACAGCTGCTTATCTCGAGCACCTCTGATGACCACTGATGTTGGTTGAAACATATACACTACACAGAACCCAGATATTACAGTGAACAGGGGAATCCTCTTCTCCTGATAGAAGTCAGCTGAATGATTCCAGTTTAGCTTTAAAACTGAGCTGTTTGTGCACACACCAGAGCCTCGGGGCAGTGTCCCATGGTTGGGCCATTAGCTTCAAGTCATCACTGCGGCCAAACTGAGGGATGTCCAGCCCAGTACCTCTGGGGAAAAACGCACTAGGGAGTTGAGCATGAGGACTTCGCTCATGGCTTTGTGGCATCTCTGGCGTGCGATTTAATCTTACTAAGCTGGCATGGAGCTTGGAGTGTGGGTGCTCGAAAGGATGTTTCATCAGTATTTGTCCTGCTGTAGGTGGTAAAGCTTTTGCAATATGGGAAAAAAGGTAATGAGCCATGTTTTATAACTGAGAGCCCCAACAGGGACAGCAGTCACCTGGGGATGGGGCTGGGAAAGGAGGATTTGTGACCAGGAGGAGCAAACTTCTGTAAAAGCCAGAGCCATGCAAATATTTGACGCTTCAGCTTGGTGACTGAACTGGGAAAGAATTAGAAAAGTCGTTTGGGGTTGACCCAAGTGAGAAATCTTTTTTTTGTTTGTTTTTTCCTCATCAAAAATACTAAAAAATGTTGCTCTTATTGATTTTTGGTTTTTTGTCTTGTGGTTTGTTTGTTCAGTTCAAAGTTCTTAATTTGTTTTATATCATATATTCTGTTAAGCTGCACAGTGATGAGCACCTTGATTTGTAAAGTGTGTTTTTCCTTTCTCCTTCCCAGTCAGAGTTCTTTGCCAAATTCAAGACTAATTTTCAATTTTTGCTGGTCAACCAAAAATGGATCTTTATTCCCCCCCTGTGCTGATATGTTTATTCTTTGAAAACTTTCTCCAACCTAATAAGGATAGATTTTTTTTCATGGCATTTTATCAAATGTACCTTCTCTTTGCTGCGTTAATATTTGGTGGAAACAAGTTTTATTAATAAAAATGCAGGTCAGTTTTTGTTGTACTGAAAAGAGCTCTTGCTTCCATAGGAAACGTAATAAATGAAACAAAATGAAGATCACAGATGTTGTAATAAAATTAGTAAATGTGTGTATCATTGAACTTCACTGAAATTATTGTAAATGGTGGTGTTACATTGTTTAATTATGTACAATTAGCCCAGGAATTGCTAAGTCCCTGCTGGAGCCTTTTCTCTTAGATTTACAATAGGTCATGGCAGAGTATTTTTCTCATTACTGTCATGGAGGCACTAATTGAACGGGATCTGATCTCCTATGTTGACTAGTTGTATCCGTAGAAGAATAATTTATTTACATACAAATAGTTCTTCTTTGCTGTATTTATCTGGAGCCTGGAGCAGGCATAGGAGAGATGCCAGGATTTATAGGCTGTTAAAGCGTTTTCCATGAGGTGTCATCTCTGAAAACTGTTTTGGGCGTAAAAAGCAGGAGCAAGATAAATGTAGTTTCAATAGGTCTTGAGAATACTTTTCTTCTGGCCCACAGCCAGCCAGCGTGGCAAAGCTCTGGGGAGTTGTGCAAAAGAAGCCAGCTATGTTAGGGGTTTTTTACATGCATTTACATATATACATATATATATATACGTATTGAGAATCCTTCTCCAGAAAACCTGGGAGATGCAATATTTTGCTTTTGCTTCTGGAAGGTTTTTGTGGTTTCTCTTGGAGAGCTGAGAAAGAGCTGGGAGCTGGGAAGTGCAGCAGAGAGAGGTTGCTTTGCTAGGTGAGCCTGGTCATTGAGAGGCTGAGCTGACACCGTGGCAGAAAGCGTGGGAGGTAGAAGAGCTCATCATTTATTTCCAACCTGAACTCCTCCAAATGCTGGAGAGGAATCTTGTCTGTGGCGAGATTGGTGTACTGATCTGGTGGGTCCAAGGATTTCTGCCTTGTTAAGCATTTCAGAGCATTTGGGGGTTTCTTCATATTGATCATCCAAGCTAAACCCGCTCAATAATATGATAAATAATTTATTTGCTGAAACTTTTCCCAGCCTGCTCTATATGCGCCTCACATAGCTATGGTGTGAAAGTTGAACGCGTGCTTCCCAGAGGTTAGCTTTGTAGGCAAGAAATAGATACAAAGCTCGGTTGAAGCCTTTCCCACTAGCTCGGCTGCCTCAGCTGCGTGCCGAGGAGAGGAGGCTGGATCTGCTGGAGAAGGCTTCACGGGCTGGGGAGACCTGTTAGGGGAGGAGATACGCCTGTGGTGCTGTGCAGGGGTACCAGCTTGTGCCTGGACACGTCAGCTCTTTGTTGAGTTTCAGCTTGCGCCAGGTGGGACTTCAGGCTTTAGAAAAGGCCAAACCACTTGAAGTCTTTTTTTTTTTTTCAGCCTATCTGTAAAGATGAACTTGACACGATTTAACATGTACGTGCTCTACCTGTGGAGGTCAGTGGATATAAGATGCAACTGTCTCACCTGTCTGGATGTCTGGACCAGGAGATCCCTTTGCTTCAGCTCCTTTATACATCCTACACCTTGCTCACTAAAACACCAGGTGTTGCATCAGATTGCCCCTAACGTTCTGTGATTCTGTGATGGAGCGAGCACACCAGAACTCCTATCGGTGGCTCCTGGTGGGAGCAGTACCTATGGACATGCTGGAGCTGTCTCGGCAAGTGCTGCCAGACACGTGCAAGCTTATTCAAAACTGTTTCCATCAGCAGAGGAGTACATTATTTATGATTCCATTTTCCTCTCTGTTTGGAGAGCATTTATCAAATCAATCAGAGAATTCATTAGGCAATTATTGTTTTTTCATTATTTGACTACATCTTGCTGTATTTACCCCACACAAACAGAAAAGTCACTAGTAAATGGGATCAGGAGCTTGAAATACCCATTTTCTTCTCCGTAGCACAGAGGAGGAGCCTGGGAGTTGCTCTGTAGTGTGACAGCTAGCAATGAAGCTGTGATATATAAGAAGTGACGGGACACTGTCGAATGCCATTTGTCATCTGTGGCCTGAACGAGATCGCCTCTGCTCTGTGCTGCTGGACAGCCAGAGACGATTTGTGCCCTGTTTCCCGTGTGTGCAAGTGAGGCACCAAGAAGTTCTAAGTCAACACGTATGAAAGGCCCTGAGCAGCTGCGAGTCGCTCAACTTAATCCTGTTTCACAGAGTCCTCTGGGGCTTTGTTTGCATCCCGTCCCACGCGGCATCTGGTGCCACCTCCACCAGCTTCTGGTGGTGTTGTGGTTGGAGCTTCCCAAGGCAATACCAACCACGATTCCTCTGTGTTTTCCTCAAGAAGGGATTTGGTTTTTCATTCAGACTGGCTTGTTTGGTGATTTTGCCAAGAGCAGCCCCAGTGGTGGGTGGCCTGGATGGCCACTGGGCTTGGTGAACAGGAGTAGTAAGGACAGTGCTACTCCTCGCACCATGTTTGCCCTGGTGGCTGTGCCTCCGTGCTTTCAGACCCCACATCAGCACACGGTTTCTCTAGTTCAGGATTTGCTGCTCCCTGACCTGCAGTGACAGGGAGAAAATGTGTTCCTGCAGGATGAGGTTCTCTCTGGAGCTCCTCAGTGAATGGGACCGCCAAAACATGGTGTTTCCCATTTTCCAGTGCGAGAGAACTCCTGGGCCAGACCCTGTGACAGGATGAGAGTAGGTGAGGATGAAGGGGATGGGGGAACTACAGCTTCACCATGTCAGGTCGACTTAAACTGCTGCAGAGAAAGCAACGGTTGCAGACTTGCTTCCAGAGCATCCCAAGGTGAGGGACTGGGCTAGGTTTGGGTTCCCAAGATGCTGACTCTTGTGGGCTAAGGGTATCCCACCTCTCCCACTCTGTGGGGTTTATTTTCAAGTAAATGTTGGATTTTGTTCTTACCAGCTGCTTGCAATGTCCAAGGCATCCCTGAGACAATGTTAATGAGAAAGCTTCGTGGTGCAGTTTTTCTACAGGTGACCCAGCTATTCTGCAAAGCACTGAGGGCCACTGAACAAAAATGTATAATGTATAATTAATGCAACAATTGTATAATTTTATTCCTCTTTTTATCGAAGTTGGTGTACACAGTGCATGTATTAAATATGACTACAGTGCTGTTTCCCAAGACAACTGCTGAAGGTGAGTTAGGAAGACCTCAACAGGCTATTCCAGTTAAACATTTTCTTAGCAAAATAAATACAGGCTGTCTTGTGAATAAGAATGAAATTAGCCAAAGTCATTAATTAGTATGACTTTTTAAAAGGAAGCTGTAAATGGAATAATTCACCACATACAGCATCTTAATTTTCTTCACTGATAAATTGTTTTCCTTTTTTATCATTTACTCCCTGTTCCTGTTAGAACCCTTCTGTAAGTTCAGAACTTCGTTTTTGGTGAGTCCATCCTGGTTTCTTAGTTTTTCTCTTTTGCTCCCCTGTTGTCTGTCATCCTGCTCTGGGATTTTGGACAGAGACAAACTTAAAATTGTGCCTGAACTATCTTTGCCTCCCTCCAGGCTCATCGCTCTTGGAGTTTCCCATAATCACAGGTTTCAGCTTGGTGACTAAGGCTCAGCTCCCAAAGCAGCTAGCTCTGACCTGGAGTTATCTCATAAAGTAGAAAAAAAGATTGCAGGGCTGGAGGTCTCTGAAGCAAGGAGAGCTCGGTACTGTCACTGATTTTCTATTAGTGTGTGAGCATCACAGGTGTAGGCAGTATCATAGCATCTGCTGTCATAAGTCCTGACAGCAATTTGGAGACCTGAAATCCTAAAATGGAGCACAGAAAAGCTCATGAGTCCTTTCTGTTAGCCAGTTGGCCTCATATTTGTTTTCCTTATGTGTTTTAGTTTGGAAACTGTTAAAAAACATGCTTTGGGGAGATGAAAATGATCCTTTATGATGGATGGAAGGGGTTAAACTGAATTTAAAAAAGAGAACTTTTCAGAGATTGTTTCAGAAATTCAGAAACAGAAAGCTGGATGATTTCATGTCATAGCTTTTCCCCAAAGCTTGAAGCAATTTGTTTAAACATTGATTTTAACATTTATTTTTCTACAGTTGTTGAGGGTTTTTTTTCCCAGTGACTTAATTTCCATTCCTAGTCTGGTGTGCCTGTTAATTTTGCATGCTATCACAAGCCTAATTCTTCTCTGTTTCAAATGAATATCATATAAATTAATTGCCATATGATTACCATGTAATTACATTGTGACTCATGACAGTTTAGACAAAGTATCATAGCTACATTTTAAGAAATGATAAATGTTTGACTAATGTGTCAGAAAAATGTAAATATATTGTGATTATTGTGGCACTTTTAAACATATTAATTCTCTCCCTGGTTTCTGTAAGCTGTCAGTCATGCTGTGGCAAAGAGCAGTCAATCTGAACACCTGAATTTATCTGTGTTTAGGCAGTGTTTCACATTTGGGAAGGTTTTTGCACCGAGGGCCAGTGAGGAGGTAGGTGGCCCAGGTTCTACCACAGAATCACGTGTGACACTTAAGACCCTTGTATCTCCCAAGCAAGCTGCTTATTTGATAAAGTTAGTCTGGTTACACACTTCGAGCTACCTTTTGCTTTATTTCATAGCATGCACACCATTTTATTCCAGCTCAGCATGGGGGAGTTATCAGTTAGTTTTTACTACGTGGGGTCTCTCTGCCTCATCGTCTTGCTGGGCACCTCTGCTGCCTGGCAGCTTGACGCTGGTCACAAGACTGAATGTGCAGTTGCTACAAGTGATTTTGACCATTTCATCTCTGTGTCTTTCCCTGTCTCCCTCTCCTCGTCTTCTCCAGAGCAGCATAAAAATAGAGGTAATTAATATTTAGGCACACGCCTTGGTCTGTGGAAGGGCACTGTTTGGAAACTAAGTCCAACATTTTGCCTGGAAGCATTGCCCTCTGGAAACCCTGCAGACTGGCAGTGGGATGATATGTTGCTGCTGTGGGTTGTTGGGATGGAAAGGGATGTAACGATTCGAAACTGTGTCTATTGCAATGAAAGGAATGTAGCGGTCCATGGCTGTGGAGCAAAAGTGGGTGCTGTGAGCGATCCAGGTGCTGATGCCGGTTAGCTCAGTGGTTTGAGCACGGTGCTGACAACAATGACCGACACCGAGGTCGCGGGTTCGATTCCCGCTCGGTCCCCATGTGTTGCCTGGTCTAGTCGAGAGGTGGCGTCCCTGCCCATGACAGGAGGTTGGACTAGATGATCTCTAAGGTCCCTTCCAGCCTAGGCCATTCGATGATTCTACTCACAAATGCTTGGGTGAAACAAAGCTTTAGCTGTCCAGCGCTGATAGTCCCTTCTGACACTGACCAGTGGGAGAGGGACCTGCTCAATAAGTGAAGGGACCTGATCAATAAGTGAAGTTCTATCTTCAATTGAAAATTAGGAGTGTTTTTCATCATCTTAAATACGGTGCTGTTCAGTATGTCTTGTGGTCAATGTTCATCAGGGACGAACCCTTTTAACAGCTGCTGTGAGATGTCACACCGATTCCTGATGATGGCAAAAAACATGTTTAGCATCGCACTACTTAAAATAACATATTTAGTTTAAATTACTCTGAGCTCTGTAAAGACATTAAGAAACATAAGAGCCGTGTCAAGAAGTCACCAAAAGGCACATAAAGGATGTTTCGTTTCAATTATGAATACCTTCACCACTGATCTTGTCTTATCACTTGAAGTGTCCTTAGGAAGACAGCAAGATTACAAAAGAGCACTTTGCTGTTTTTCAGCTTCCTTCTCTGCTTGTATGTCACCATGGTACAATGAAGTCAGGATACAGCATAGTTGTCTAGACCTACAGTGATGCAGAGAGCTTTTTGTCTGTGCAGATGCCAGCCCACTGTTGCAGGATTTTGGGCTGGGACATCTGAAGGGCTTACGTTGTCCTGTGTGCCAGTGGCTGCTGCCCTGCACTTGGTCCTGCCTTAGCAACATGTCCCTGTGCTATTTCAGGTGCTCGCCAAGGATTTAGGAGGGCTTCAGGAGCAATTTTAGAGTGGGACAGATATGACTATAGCCCTCCCCTGCCCTTGATCCTTTGCCTTAGGGATTTATTTTTGTCTGAACTAGCAGGCCAGTCGCTGCTGCTTCTTCCCATCAGTTGCAGTGATTCACAAAACTGAGCCAAAAGGACTGAGTTTTCTGCTCATTTAAGGTCTTGGTGCAAGAGTAGTAGCAGTTGACAGCAAATAACAGGCAAATCCATTAAAAAAAATAAACTGTGGAGTTTGCAAGAAGGGAAAGGGCAAGGGGAGGTGTTTCCAGTGAATTTACAAGCAGGAAATGATCAGCCCCATGGCTTAGGATCCCTTTCCTTGATGACGAGTGACAACTGAGTTACTCATCTGCCTCTGATGGGCTTTAAAAGAGAGGGACTACAGCTAGCCAGGCTGCAGGGAGCTAGTGAGTCTCTAAGCATTTCTGAGCCACCCATTTACAGTCATCCAGCTGGAAAACAGTGCCCCAATGCCCTGTAAACCCACCTCTAGAGAAATACTTTACAATCTGTAGCCACAGCAAAAATGAAGTCAAGTCGCCCTAGTTCCGGGAGGTGTGAACTTGAAAAGCCTACACACAGTTTGTTTAAATAGTAAGTGCCCATCATGGGCAATTTCTTTCCTCTTCCTCCTTGCTTTCCTTTCATTAGCTTAGAAAAGTGGGGAAGAAAATAATTTGAAAGACTTGGTTAATGTAATGTGTGACATTAGAAATTACTTTAATAATGAAATGCATGATTAGACCAATTAGAGAGGTAGAGTGTAGATGCTGTATGTGTAGGTAGTGCATGCTTAGCATACACAGCCTTTAAAAAAAGAGCTGGTAACCATCAGGGAGTCACGGAAAGAATTGTGTGTTTCCTTGGCTCCAAAACCCTGGTTTGATGGCCTTTGCTGTGGCCAAAGCCGGGTCGCCTTTGTCCTCTTGACTTTAATCTGTGCTAAGATTTTTAATTCTCTTCTCTCGTACGCTATTCTCATTGTAAATCTAGCGTTTCTTCCTCTTCTCTCCCTCTTTGCGTTTTGCTTTGAAGTTTCTCCTGTGCTCCCTCCCCAGAGACCTGGCGGTGAAGCCCTCGAACACCGGCACAGGTTGTTCTTGGGATTAAAATCCCGTTTTGCTTTCCAGAGGCATGGTAACAAACTACTTTTGATGGCTCAAGCGTAGCCATCGCAAGCGAGCTGCCAGGAGAGGTCAGAGGGGCAGCTCCTCAGCTGGCATGCGTGAGCACAGGCCCCTGGTTTTCCCAAAACCACAAAGACTTGCCGTGCTCCTTGTGGCTTCATGAAAGATGATAATTTAGATCATCTCTGCTATGTCATGGATAATGGGCAAAAGCTCTACTTGCAGTCTGGTGATACATTACCTTTCCTCAGCCACTGTTCTCACAGTGAAATCTTTATACTCACAGATAGTTTTAAGATGTATGATAATGCATGATTTCTGGCATTAGTGCCAAGTGTCTTAAATAGATTTCATTTAGATAAATTATCAGCTAGATCTGAGTAAGTAAGGAGCAATAAATCACAGAAAATCAGCTGTTTCAGCTAAATGTGTCTTCATATCTGTGGTCTAGTCCAAAAGGAGCAATGTGTTTGGTTTTGCTTTGTATTTTCTTTAATTAAACGAGAAGATGATGCTAAGGCATAGTAAAAAACACACCCAGTTTTGTTGAGGTAAGTTTTAAATTCTGTTTTTATCTATGCCTTTGAGAAAAGACATTGCTGTGTCAGTGAGGAGGCTGAAAATGAGCATTTTCTTACTAAATGTGGTGTAGGACTTCTGGAAGGTTTAGCTCACATCCTGTGGTTGATGCTGGGGATACGTGATCGGAGCTGTGCGTGCCTGAGTTACGTACCACGATTGTTTGCACAGAAAAGCAACACCAAGAGAATATTTATGGGAGAAAGCCCTGGAGGGAAGAGAGGCCCAAGACAGGCTGTTAATATTCAAGCTTCACCTCCTCCAAGCCCAGGAGCGATGCTTCCCACCAAAGAGGAAGCCAGGCAGAAGCACCAGGAGGTCAGTGTGGGTGAGTGAGGAGCTTCTAGACAAACTCACGCACATAAAGAAAGCCTATAGAGGGTGGAAGCAAGGACAGGAATACAGAGAAATTGTCCGAGCAACCAGAGATCGGGTTAGGAAAGCCAAAGCCGTGGTAGAATTACATCTGGCCGGGGAGGTCAAAGGCAACAAGAAAAGCTTCTACAGGTACATCGGTGGTAAAAGGAAGGCTAGGGAGGATGGAGGCCCTTTCTGGAAGGAAACAGGAGACCTGCTTATCTGGAATATGGAGAAGGCTGAGGTACTCAGTGGTCTTTGCCTCAGTCTTCACTGGCAAGTGCTCCAGCCACACTGCCCAAGTTGCAGAGGGCAAAGGCAGCGAGCTTTTTTAACTTCTATGATTGTTAGGAAGCGCTGGTTATGCCCCGTCAGCATCTTTTACAGAAACTGTCAATACAGGCTGGGGGTTTTGTGCCAGTGCAAACTGAAAACTGACTTTTTGATCTCCGAGTGGCTGAAAAACAGAAATGCTGCTTTCTAGCCATGTCTGTTGACCTTGTATGAACACGATAGCACTAACAGCATGGTAAATTATGTTAAAATACAAGAAAAGGCTATAAAACTCAATTCAGTGAGGTATGCTGGGAAGCTTTTTTTAACGTTATTAACATGCATGATGTGAAACGCACTTATTTATCACTGTAGGCAAGACTCAAAAGTGGATAGCCAAGGAGAAGGGAAAAGTTAAAATCTGAGGAAGTTTTTAAAATAACCCTTTGTATTAAATTTAAGTGTTCAGAGTATACATCTGTACATTTTCTGCAGCGTTCCTTAAGCAATGTGTTTTCTGGACTGCGTTTTACAATGTCATGTATTTCCTACTGGTTAATTCCTGCTCCTGTGCAAATTTTGTTGTCTTCTCCACAGCATGGGTGAGCTGACGATAGTAGCAAAGCTTTACTTAGAGAGCTCTTTTTTGTCCCCAAGAAGGAACAAGCATCTTCTTTTGTTACAAGCCCCGCACTAATGGCAAAGGTGGCATTTCTGCCATGCTTCTCGGGGAGATAGTTCAGCATTTTAGATATTTGCCATCACTTTGTGATACTGGGTGCTGTCAGTTCTCTCTTTGTTTTCTGCTATTGCATTTTCAGTTACAGGTGAGTGTTGGTGTATTGTACTCGAGGGCTATTTGTCTGATTGCTGGGGGTTACGCATAAGCAGGCATAAACGAAGGTGCTATATTGAGTAATATGATATTCAAGTACCTCATTTCAGATTTATGGTGAGGAATGGAAGAAGGGTTATGGAACAGAATAGACCTGGGAGTCGGCTTAGCCACAAGAAAATACTTGACACACTAGGAAAGTAGGGAACTAAAAGTAACGCGCTTACCTCAAATACAGTACATTCTGTGCAAGAGCTAGCAGTTGTTTAAATAGAGGGAATTTAAATTATACTGCCGTTTGGCACAATAGTACTTAGTCTAATTTTATCAATTACAATTGTCAGGAGGAATGCTGATTAGGGGCACATTGTTTGGCTAGGGAGTGATGTGGCAGGTTCAAATAGATGCTAAGCGCCTGGTTATTAGCTTTATGAAGTGGAATGTTTTGCTTATAGTGTTGCCCAAAGTCGTTCAGGCTTTAAGGAAGTGGTGCAGTGTGTGGGCACCTCTGTGCGCCCAAACACACGTGCAGCTTGTTCCAGGAAATCTGGGAAAAGGTAGGAATTCAAATCTGTAGGTGCCAGAAAGAAGGTGGTCCCCACTGGTTTTGTTTCACTTCCCTGTCTGTGGTACGATACAGTCCTTGCTGTGCTGCCATTCTTGTGGTAAAGCGATTTTTCCTCTCTGGACTTGTGTTTTCCTTGGTGCCAGGGCAGTGTTAATGCGATCTAGAGTGAATCCTTGGTATTACTGCCCTTCCTGATCTAGGCCAATGCCCAGGCTTCTGTCTAGCGATATTTTTGTCCAAGAAGAGAGATGGATTTTGAAGATAGGCATTTTTAATGTTTGTTTCCCAGTTATGCCTATTTATATGGAAATTGCTGGTGATTTAGGCAGCCCTACTGTGGTGCACCTTGCTGTACATTCGTTACGATATGTCCACCTCCAGCTGCTTGTCTCACCAGCAGAATCCTCTCAGGCTGTAGCTACTCTGTTTTGTTGGCCAACGTTTGAGTGAACGCCCACCTCCATTGGCAGCTGAAATCAAGAGCCTGTGTTCTGCACCCGGGACATGTCTGGGTTGCGAGCGCTGGCCCCAGTCACCTTCTGCTGACACTGCTGCTGCAGGGCCGTAGCACAGACGGGCTGGCTGGACAGGTCCAAAGCCTCAAACTGACGCAGCGAGACTCACGAGGGACCATCTGTCACTGCCCAAAGTCCTTTTTCTCTGAACACAGAAGGAATTTCAAAAATCAGAGGAGGTAATTGCTTTAGTTACTCTTCCAAGCTTCACCCAGCAGTCGCTGCTCAGCCCAGCACATACTGTCCTTGCATGAGGCTGGGCATTCTCCAGTTACAGGCAGCCAAGACGTGGACATGCCTTTTGTTTAGGTGGCATCTGCCATGCTCCAGTCACCAGCCCCAGTTGCTTCTTCTGTTTATCCCAAAGGAGAGGCAGCATCTATCCCCACTGGCTTCAGCATTTATTGTCTCCAGGCTCCTGCCTCCCCCGTGGTGGGAGCTGGAAGGTCGGCGTTGGCCAAGGCACGCTGCCACGCGTTAAATGGTGGAGCCGAAAAGCAACGCCCAACAGCTGCCTCTTTCTCCAGGTCTCTGCACAACCTCATAGACTTAGTGGACAGTGAATTCCTTTGCCTGGGAAAATAGCGGTGTCTGATGAGCCTTTGATCTTCTGATGGAAATCATGCTAGATGCTCAACATAGGTGTCTCTGTCAAGATGGTTGAGATTTTCTCTGTTTTGTTTTTTTTCCATAAAGGATGACATTTCTGCTTAAAATTAGTAATACTCTGGGAAGGGCTGGTGTGCTGTGAAAAAAATCCCTTTGCATGGCAGGGATCCCACCTTTTCCCATGTTGGTTACTGGAATAAGTTATGCATGAGGAAGCAAACAGTCCTTGTTGGTGATCTGGCTTACTTCTGTTACTTGGTTACAGCTTCACAGGAAATGGCAAAAACCATCTCAAGATCACTTTTGCTTTTTTCAGGGTAGACCATGTGAATACATCCATGTCGTTCTTGAAAATCCTATTAACTTAGAGTTGGAATGAGTCTGGTGTAGCACTCTGTTGCTTGACCACAGCCTTTGTCAAAGAAATCATGCCGTGGCGAAGAGACCCAATAAGCAGCTGACAGTCTTTCTTGATAAAGAAAGGAGTTGTAGCTGGAACGTGGAAGGAGGAAGGATGGGTACAAGGATACATTTTATTTTGCCACTTGTCACACCTAGTGCACGCAGAGCCTTGCCG
>NW_009699351.1:69737-73080 GCF_000703405.1 Apaloderma vittatum | reverse complement strand
GCTCTTCACTGAACCTCTCTGCTTGGAGAGTTTTCTCCTGTCTTACTGACCCGAAATGGAGTCGCAAAAGCTCACGCGTACCCCTTGAGACCATCATTACAGGCAGTGACGTTGCTGGAGTGTGGTTCAGTTGCCAGTAGTGGCTGGAGGAAAGCCCTGGAGAGCAAAAGACGTGTGGTGGTTTGGGGCTGTGCTGGACTGCGGGCGGGTGGTCCCAGAATATGCATTTTCTGTGTGAATTGTTTTTCTGGAGCTGTAGGGCAAGAGGTGACCCCACTGAAATCTTCTACTGTCCTGCACCAAACCTTGAAACCCAGCTCTAGTACTGTATCTGCATGTGCCTTAATTAATCAGTAGTGCCTTGCTGGCTATGGGCATTTTTTTTTTGTGTGGTGCAGGTGTTGCATTTGGGGTGAAAAAATCAAAAACTTACTAAAAGGTTCATGGTAGAATAGTATGATTCACAGGATTCTACTTGGACCTATTACAACCCCTATCCTAATATCAGCACTGAACTTATAAGCTCTGGCCAGACTAAACGATTTCTAGAATTGCAGTAAATATCTTTATGTGCTCAAGGCCAGATCTGCTGCCTGTATAAATGAGCTGAGCTCAACTGGTGCCAGTATGAGGTTTTATCTGCTGAGCAGCTGATTTCTTGGAGTTGAAACCCTGCAAACCCAACCTTCAGTACGATTTCAGAGGGATCGTAGTCCCTATGCATCTGTGAGAGTCTGTGCCTGGGTTTTTCTTGTGTTGTGTTGTAGGGCTCAGTAAATATAGAGGCACATTTTAAGCCTGCAGCTTGTGTGTTTGAAGAGACCATTCTTGAAACTACCACCAAGTTCAGGAGCAAAATCCACAGCTTTGTGAAATCCAGTGGAAAATTGGCTTCAGGGAACATTAGCTCAGATTCTCAGTGAATGTGTCTCTTCCTGATTAAGAGAGGGGGAAAAAAAGAGAAGAAGTGCACCTCTAGATAGTAGAGTTTCCCTACAAGTTTGCATTTGTCCATTACCTGGAGTATTGCACTATTTTATTTATCGCTACTGGGGCAGAACTACATCTAGGCTTAATACTAGGCTCCAGATGTTTTAGGTGATCACATTTACAGTCCTGAGATTTGTGCATGGTTGCTTCCCCTTCCATGCCTCACAGCTAAACCCCGCTCTCTCAGATGTGTGCTCCTGGAAATGTTTTAATGGCATTTCACAGTTCCTGTAAAGGAAAAGATCTTTTTTCTGCAAAGCCTTTGGCATGAGTTTTGTCTCCACCAGGTTTTCCCCTGCCATTGTGAAATGGCAACGTAATTTTTCCCGGCACCCAGACACGTGTTCGTGTCTCGACGACATGGAGGGATGATGGCCAGCTCTGCAGCCTGGTCTGACTTTGCCAGGAGGGCTTTGGCGAGGTTGATTTTTTTCATCCAATCTGAGAAACCCCAAAATGGGTATGGTATGCCCAAATGACAGCTCAGCTGTGGGTTGGAAATGAGGAGTGATACTTTTAAATCATTTGGTTTGTGGGTTTTTGTCAAATGATTCTGAGTGACATGATCTTAAGATGAGACTTTTTGTTGCTCCAGGTCAGTTCAGCATGGAAAGATCATGGAAGAGTGCAAAGGACCCTCCTGTTGTGTTCCCTGGGGCCTGAGCCCCTGTGCGGGTGACTGCTGCTTCTCCCACCCACCACAGTGTGGGAGAGCTGGGGTCTGTAGCTCCCTTCCTGCTCTGAATTGTGCTCAGCTTGATACCGCATCTGATAATTTTATTTTAAATGCCACAGTTTGGCAGTGTGTTATTTTGCAAGAGGAGCACCATATTATACAGCCTTTTCTGCCCTTTTTGCTTTTTCTTTTCGAAGGAAACCTATAAACCCAGCATTTTACAGTAACTGTAAGGCAGGAGTGTCAGAGGCAGGATCTGCACTTTCCGTGGGGTCTCTCTGTTCCTGTAACCCATGCTGCAACAGTATGCATTTCTCTTTTTTCAATAGCAACTAGAAATATCTATCTTGTTTTAGCAAAAAAAGTGTGCAGAAACTGTTGGCCTGAAGAGAGGTTTAGGCTACCAAAACCTCACTGAGTGTGGGTACCAGTGATGAGGAACAGTGTGAGAAAGCACGTTTCATCATTTCTTTGTACATTTGGTTTTCAGCTCACTTGTGTTAAGCTTTTCAGCTTTTGCATCTGCTATATTATTTTGCTTTCATTTTTAAAGTGTTCTATGTACAACTAAACCCACATGAGAATGATCTGTTTTCTCCTTTTTGTTTCTTTCTAAGGCAATAAGACATCTGGCTGCTACTAGTGTGAATTATCAAGTTGCATCCTTTTAACCCTCCTCATCATTTTATTTGTAAAGTGCTCACCCGCTGAGATACCAGGGGCCATGTGCAAACAGTTTAAAACAACATTGAGAAATGAACAGCACGGGCAAAAATGATGAGATGTTTTTTAAAGCCAAAAAGCTGCAAGCACTGAAAAAAAGCATGTTGTTGGAGAGGGGGAATAGAGAGGTCGGATCAGTCCAGCGTAGCTGCAGAGATTGAAGCTGACCTTTTTCGGAAAATTAAGCATAAAGTTCTGCTCTTCAGCTGCGGGTGGTGACACCAGCAGGCAGTGGGACATGCCCGTAAATCTTTTTCTGAATTTAGCCGATACTATAAGGAAAGCTGTGTCCCTCATGGTGTGGGAGAGTGGGACCCCAGCACTGCTGGGGTGATGTTTGCTGCCGAGCTTTTTTTTCTGGAGGCCGATAGCGGGGGAGACTTTTGCATGAAGGCGCTGGGTCCGTTGGTATTCAGGATGTACCCGCACCAGGTCCATGTGCCAGGGTAGTCTCTCCAGAAGCTCTGCTAAAAATGAAATTGGAGAAATGAAGCTGTATTGGGTCAGGCTGAGGTGGAGTCAATCTTCCCATAGCAGCTCTCTCAGTGCTGGTTGTTTTTGTTTTTCTCCTTGGAGTGGTAGCTAGAAGGGTGTTGATAGCACGCCAGTGTTTTGGCTACTGCTGAGCAGTGCTCACACAGCACCAAGGCTGTGGTTTTGGTTTTTTTTTTCCCAACGTTCCCCCAACAGTAGACTGGGGGTGGGTAACATCTCGGGAGGGGATACAGCCGGGCCAGCTGACCCAAACTGACCAAAGGGGTATTCCATACCATATGACGTCAGCTCAGACATAAAAGGGAGAAGGAAGGGGGAAGTGGGGGGGCATTCGCTGTTTTGTGCTTGGCCTCCCGAGCAACCGCTACGTGTACTGGAGCCCTGCTTCCTACAAAAGCGGCCGGACATCGCCTGCTGATGGGAAGTAGAGAATAATCTTTGTTTTGCTTTGCTTCCGCG
>NW_009699351.1:0-69676 GCF_000703405.1 Apaloderma vittatum | reverse complement strand
TCTCCCTGGTCCATCTAAAAGGGGAGGGATAGAGCGGCTTTGGTGAGTGCCTGGCCTCTGGCCAGGGCCAAACCACCACAGAAGCCCAGTGTATGTTGCTCGTACAAAGTCCTCAGAGGGTGAGTATGGATTCATAGAATCATAGAATGTCTTCATTGGAAGGGACTGTAAAGATCATCTAGTCCAACCTCCCTGCGATGGGCAGGGATGCCCCTAACTAGACCAGGTTGCTCAAGGCCTCATCTGACCTGGCCCTGAACCATCCCTGGATGTGTTTAAAAAACAGCAGGATGTGGCACTTCAGGAGATGGTTTAGTGTTATGGTGGTGTAGGGCTGTAGGTTGGGCTTGATGATCTTCAGGTCCTTTCCAACCTGGATGTTTCTGTGATTCTGTCTCCAGGGAGGGGGTATCCACAACCTCTCCGGGCAATCTGTTCCAGAGTCTTGCCACCCTCGTACTGCAGAATTTCTTCCTAAGATCCAATCTAAACCTGTTCTCCTTCAATTTAAATCTATTTCCCCTTATCCTATCGCTGGACACTTTTGTAAAAAGTCCCTCTCCAGCCTTCCTGCAGGTTCCTTTCAGGTACTGGAAGGCAGTTATAAGGCCCCCCCAGTCTTCTATTCTCCAGGCCTCCAGGCTGAACAATTCAAGCTCCCTCAGCCTCCGGATTGAGGCTAAGCAAATGAACTGACTGGCTATGTTTGTGTGCCACATCTGCCAAATGGTGATCTTTTTGGAAAGAACGCTGACAAAAAAAGCCCAAAACAGCATGTTGCCAAGATGTTGAACTTTCTATCCCTGCTCCATCAGATAGAGATATCAAGAAAGCACCGACCACTGCCCGCTTGTGATGCTCCTATTCTTCCTTACTGATGCGCGAGGCAGCTTGCAGGCGCCCAGATGGCAGCCCCAGCCTGTGCCTCCTTTGGGGCCGGTGTGGAGCTTGCCAGGATCACGATGTGAGAGATGTGGCCGCATGCAAGCAATGCCGTGTCCTGCGCGTGCCGAGATGGGACCCTGGGGTGGACCAGGGGACAGGAGGAATCACCCCCTGTGTGCTTCTTTTTCAGCTCTGTTTATTGTCTCAGAGCACTGTCTTGTGCTTTTGCGGTGTCTCTGCAAAAGAGCTTTGTAGAAAATAGATGCTTTCTTGGAAAATAAGAGGGCTATCCTTGACCTGTATGATTTAAAAATAACTTAAGTATAGGAGAGTTGCCAGTAGATGAAAAGAAATGTCCAAAACTGATCACAAGTTTGAATGGCTGCAAGAGCTGAGCCCTCAGTCCTGCTGTCTGGGATTAATGCAGTCTATCCTGAGCGCTGTGGGAAGCAGCAGCTGCATCAGAGAGGATAAATGCTGTTTTTCCTGGTGTTTTCCCATCTGACAAAGCCCTGCAAGTCTCACACCTCACCCAGAAGTGTTAGGATACAGGCAGGGAAGAGACGAGCAAACTCCAGCCCTTCACGTGAGCAGAGCACTCACGTGGAAACCTGTCCCGGCGTTGGAGGGCAAAGAGCTGGAGTGGCAGGGACGGGCGTGAGCAGGACCGGGACTGACTTTCAGGGATGGATGCTGAACACCGTTGAGTGCGTTATTGGTAATGAGCTGGATGCAGGTGTTGCAGAAACAGAGAGCCTTTGGGAGAGTCAAAAAAAATTCCTTCATGCCAACTTTCTGTCCTCTGGATGTTTATTCAGATGCCATACATTTTTAGTAATCTTCACTGGGACAAATTTAATCAGGTCCTTCAGGATTTTCTTGGGTAGAGATGAATGGAAGCACAGACTTGAGGACTTCAAGGGCTGGTGCCTACATAGCAAATGAGGAATTTTGGCAAGTAACAGCTTGAACATGAAAAATTTGACTTTGCTGTGGTAGATGGCAGAAAACACAGTGAGTAGGTCTGAAATGGAGGAATTCAATTACCATAGCAAATGACGGGTGTGATTTTAAGCAGTTGTCATTCTCCTCAAATGAAAACGGAGGGTTTCTGCCACTAAGAAAGGCGGAGAAACACCCCTGTGGAAATCTCGGTGGGTGAATGGGGAGAGTTGGTGATGTTTGATGACAGACGGCTCCCCAGGCATCTGGGGATGGACCGCGTCACCCGGGTCTGCTCTGTCATAGTACCAAGGTGCTTTGTTTGTGTTTCTTTGTTATTACCTCAAAAGAGCTGTTGGATTACCAAGTGTTGATTGAGGAGCCACAGCAATGGCAGCAAAGTGTGGCTGAAAGAAATAAATGATGCCAGAATGGAATCTAGGCAGCCCAGGGCCACCTAAAACTGATGCAGCCAGTATTTCCACTGGCGCAGAGCTGTGGACATTTTTACATGCACATTAAAATGATTTTCGCCAGGAGAGTGGAAGGGGAAAGGCTATACAATAATGTACAAATGGCTCACACTGATTGAAAACCAAATGAGCAATTTTCAGCCACAAAAACCAAGTGAGAGGACAAAGCAAATGAGACCTACAAGGCAGGCTTATAATCAAGATAAGTGCTAGAGATAAAAAAAGTCTACACAACATTATAGTGTACTACTGCGCAGTGTTTGTTAGGAAATTTTCTGTATGCCATGAGAATTTGCCGATGCTGCTGTCTAGATTGAGACAGGCTTCTCGAATAGTTAATGTTGGTCTTCAGGGTGTTAACAAAAAACAGTGCAAAAAACAACTGATTTTTTCCTTGAGGTATAAAGCAACAAAAATAGGAGGATAAATACTGAAACAGTTGTGTGGTGGGTTTTTTTTCCATTTCCTCCCTATTAGCATAATCCCATGATGGGACTGAAAGTGTTTTAAAGGAGCAATTAATGAGTTATTTGGTTTTTTATACAAATATTTCTCTGACGCTTTCCTATTCTAGGTAGCTTTTAGAAAACAAAATCAGTTTGAACTCAAGAGAAGTTTAAAATATTTTAAACAAATTAGCTTCTCCTAGGACCTTCACTACTGCACTCTCAGAATTTTAAATGAAATTGTTTGTGTAAAGTATACGAGGACCCTTTTTAAAATGGAGGAAAAAACCCAACCTCTGAAGCAAACCAGAGAAAAAGAAGATAATAGCGCTTGGAAAGCAACCTCTTGGCAAAGAGGAACAAGAGCAGTGGAATAATTTAATTGCTCATCAGCTAATTATACGGTATTATAATGTTAATGTGTCTTCATCATGACAATGTAATAGGTATAGATTGAAGCATATGAAAAAGAAAGTGTTGATGCAGTAATTATAACTAAGAGCAGAGCTGTTAGAGTAATTATAACGCTTCATCAGGTAATTAACGTATTGTTCAACTTGAGACAGAGAACAAAGAGTGAAGAAGTTAAATATTGAAGGACATGCCTTCCCCGCTCTGGAGCCGTCTTCCTTGCATTTGCCACAGAAGGTGATACTCTGTATTGATACTGTTATTTTCTTATTTCCTTGTCCGTATTTTACTGTAGGGGAGGGGGAAGTTGTTGGGGTGCATGCAGCAAAATAAGACAGGCAGCATGGCAATCATTATTTTAAGCCATTTATCCTGAAGACCCTCCCCAATCCTCCTCGCTGCGGAGGCAATCTCTTTGCAGTGACTGCTGCTGCAAATTAACCTCTGAGCAAAGACCCCTCTCCAGCATGGGCAGAACTGATTCGTGGGAGAAGTCCTGGAGCGGAACCGCTGCCCAAAGCACATTTGAGGGTTTTTTCCCATCTGTCCATGTGACTGCTTTTGGGGTGCTGGGGGTACAGATGGAGATGGAGAGCTAGTGCCCTGCCCTAATGCTCCTGTGCCCCCCAAACTCTCTCGTGCTGCCATGGGGAAAAGGAGCGGCACTGGCCTCGTTCCCACTATGAAGCTCCCACACTGGGAGTTTTTCTTCATCCGATCAAGGCTGCCCCGTGCCCGGGAATCTGCTTTCCAGCGCGAAGGTGTTGGGCTGCCCCCCAGCACGGGAGCTGATGGCATAACTTGCCGCGATCTGCAAGGCTGCGGTCGGTGAAGCGGGGGGAGCTGCTGCCCCTACGGCTTAAGGACTCATCGGTGGTTTCATATTGATGTGCCTCAACGAGGGATGTGACATCGATCCCGCCTGTGCAATCTGACTAAAACCTGCTCGGGATTAATGAACGGTGCTGGAGGGTGGTTAATGTGTCCGGCTTTGATTTTTCATTTGCTGGTGAGGCAGACCGAGTGTTGGTTTCAGCTTGGTTCAAAACTAATTAGGAAGCCCGTGTATCATGGGTAGCAAGTTACGGCAACATAAACATTACTTTTAAATATCCATCTTTGCGTCTATTCTTCCCCCCAAAACAGGAGAATAGGAATTTTTCCCCTTTCACGCATCCCAAAGGAGTGCTTGAAGTGCTGTAAATGTGTGGGTGCACGTAACCCATGGACGTATATTTACATGTGTCTATACTAACCTTGTAAAATCTTATTCCCATGTCCATGTGCAAGTTTCGACACGTCAGTAATTTTTGTGAAAATCGTTGGGCTAGAGAGAGAAGGTGGAGCTCTTGCAGCTTGCAACGACCGTGCACCGAGTTGTGCGGGTGTGTTAAGCTGACTCTGCCTTGGGAGCAGAGTAAATAAATGGGATTAAAGACTCTTATATCTTCATCTGAAATGCCATCGTTTAGGACCTCAATTCATTATTGTTTAATAACATAGTATATAGTACCAGCATGCTGTGTTTCAGTGACTGTGTACTGGCCCAGCGCAGCATGCTTTCTGACTGAGCGTTTCAGCACGGCTGTGCAGAGTTTCAGTTACTCTTAAAAATGAATGAAAATCAGAGACCTACTATCTTTGAAAAAAACAGCTTTAAAATACAGTTAAAATGATGCATCCTATATGCAATAAATTATAGGCAAAATGGAATAAAGCTATTGCATCAAATAAAAGGATTTTAATACACTTTGGTATTTTTCTAGGGTGTATTTGTCTTGGTCTGCTGTAAGAAAGGTTTTGTTGAGCAGAATGGTGTATTGTTTTGGCTGCCCCTTTCCTGATAAAAGCCAGAAGTTTGGGAAGTTTTCTCCCTGTTAAAAAGCACATTTGTGTCTTGTAAGGACTTCTATTGCAGGCATAGAAGATATCATTATTTTAACAAGTCTGTCAGTTCAGGCTTCGATGTATAATATCAATAGCACTCTAGAAAAAGTTCTTTTAGGTGAAACAGGAGGACTTAGTCTATGAGGGTGCACTGATGATGGCCATAGAGTATCTTCTGCTGGATTGCAGCTGCTGCTGTGCAAATAGCTCAGGACTAAGCCGGCATGATTCAAATGGGGAAATGATTGTAGGAGAGGTTGTTTGTTGGCCGTTTCTTGCAGGAAACAGCAGAGGAAAGGTGGTTTAAATTTGGTGGCTTTCTCATCTTTTCAGTGATGGTTATGCATCTGGGTGAAGGCTGAACAGAATTTTACAATCCATCTCTTCCCCACCATTTAGCCATAGGAAAAATCTAATAATTTCTTCTCTTCCTTTCAGTGGGCACCCTTTTATTGTGGCTTTCCTTATTTTGGCTTTGTCCTTCCTAGTTGTGAACACGATGATCCACATGGACCCGGACTGCCTGTACACGTAGTGTGTTACAGTGTGGGCCTTATTTCCCTCTCTAAAAGAGCATTCAGTCTGCTATTGCCACCAAAGCCACATTGAGACTATGCCTCGCTAAATTAAAAACTAAAAAGCAATTAGAGGAGCCCCTTTACAAAATGTCATCCAGCACAACCATGGTCTAATATGTGTCCTCCTCCCTAGCACTGTGCACCTTTTTAATTTCTTTTCTTGCAAGTCATCCATTCAAATTGCCTGGGAGTGGAAAACAGGCATTATTGACTGTCTTTTCATGAGCTGTCATAAAACAGTAAATAGAAGCAAAAGACAAATGTACATACATCCAGGGAAAGAAAAATCGTAATTAATATTTCAGTAGAATAAAGTGCCTCTGTAAGGATGAGAGTGGAAGTAAAAGGAGAGGGATATTAACTTGACATATACCAATGTTTTAGTCATATTATATGTATATTCACATACTTCTATACTGCAGTTGTGCCTAGCATACACATTTGACTAATAGGGAGCATATATAGGCGGTATAGAAATGAAGCCTTTGAATGAGTTCTTAAAGAGTTTCCATCAGTTGTCAGAGATAGAGGTAAGTCATAGAATCATAGAACAGTTTCAGTTGGACAAGACCTTCAAGATCATCGAGTCCAGCCTTTGTCCTACTCCTTTCAACACCGCTAAACCCTCTCCCTCAGTACCACATCTCTTAAACACCTCCAGGGACAGTGACTCTGCCACCTCCCTGGGCAGCCTGTTCCAGTGCCTGACAACCCTCTCAGTAATGAAATTCTTTCTAATACCCAACCTGAACCTCCTCTGGTGCAACTTAAGTTGCCATTTCCCCTTGTCCTGTCGCTCATCTCTAGGGAGAACAGACTCACCCCCACCTTGCTACAACCTCCTTTCAGGTAGTTGTAGAGAGTGATGAGGTCTCCCCTGAGTCTCCTCTGCTCCAGGCTAAACAGCCCCAGATCCCTCAGCCGTTCCTTGTATGACATCCTCTTGGATGTCGAAGATGCAAAAGTCATGGAGTTTCCTTATGGTGGGGACACTGTAAACACTTGTAAACGGTGCATTTAATGCAATGCTATTAAAAATGTTAGAAATGTGATGTATTAAATACCTGTATATGTGTGTGTCACAATGCAACAGGCAGCTCTGGTCCTCTTATGAAGGCTTGTTCTTTGCAAAAAAGGATTGAGCTTTTATACCAATAACAAAATCATCCACGTTTATGGTAGGTTTAGCTGAAGAAGAGCTGTCAGCCTTGAGCACACACATTAGAGTAAGTACTTCCCTCAGAGGCACCAGAGTAGCCGGCCCTGTTTCAGACACGGGAGTGTGTAGAGGTTTCAGGGTATCAACACGACATCTCTCACCTGTTCCTCCTGCTGCAACACCACTCTGCGAGATTACCCGTCTGGATTTTGGAGGTGGACACCATGTTGCAGCTGCTGGCAGATCTGTTCAGTAGAGGAGATGTGGTGCCACTGCTGTATGTGGGGCAGCCTTTGCCCAGGATGGTGTCTCTGTGGAAGGGCAGATCATCCCGTCCTGTGCATCTCAGCATACAGGCTTGTTGGCCTTGGTCCCACCAGCCAACGTGGAGTATTTCAGAGATCCTCACTGTAGAAGTGGCCATGGTAGCCCACAGACTGACCTCCCCATGTTTCACATGATATTTCTGGGAAGAAGTATCCTGGAAGCCACAGAATCCTGTGCAAAGCCTGATGTCTGCAAGATGGGGGGCCACAGCATAAACTCAATAGCTGAAACATCTGGCCTCTCATTTTTGGAGATTGTTTGAAAGTGAAAGCCTAAGGCCAAGAGCCTCAGGCAGTATCTGGTAAGTTACAGCTGTTGTGTGGCTGCTAATAATTCTGGGGGTTTTGTTACGAGGTACATGTCTTGCACAAATACAGTTATTGTGTTTTACAGCAGTCAGTGTGAATCACACGTTTCCATACCGCATACCAACTTGCTATTTGATCAGCCCCAAATTTGATTTGTGTTAATAAGCCTAAGGCAAAATTAGCTTGATACGGTATTATTTAGCAGTATTTAGACATGAAAACCAAGTTGTTTGGTTTTGCTTTACTTAGGCTTACTCTAGTACAATAAAAAAGTGTGATCCAGAGCATTAACCTGAAAGATTTCTCTAACTGGGAAAGACGGTCTGTGTTGTCAGGAGGTGTGGATGTTGACATTACCAAAGGTGTGATGATGAGCTTACAGAAAAAGTTTTCAGATGGGAATAATAAGAGAATATTGATAGAATAAGTCTTAGGAGTCCAAGAAGCATCTCAAGCCCATGTTGCAACTCAGTAATACCTTTCTAAATGCCAACAGTAGTTGCCTTTGGTGGAGCATGGACTTAGGGACTGAAATCCTAACGTCATTTAGAAAATATCATCCAAGTGTAGCCCACAAGACAAAAGATGCTATGAGGAGCATTTTCCTGCTTGTGAGACCAGCAAAATACTGCCTTTAATTATACCTGTGAAATCCCACTGATGTAGGACGTCATCGTTTTGTTTTGCAAAGTCAACTGTTCTCAGCAGGGCTAGCCATAGCTGGACTTGTGTCCACTGACACTGTGTGAAATGGTTTATAAAAGGATAATTCTAATCCCTTTAGTGGCAATTTTCATATGCAGATCAGTTAGGAGCGTGCATATCCCTTGGCTGTTTGTGAAGCCTCTAGGCACTGAAGCACTCCCGTAAGGTTATTTTTCATTTTCCCATTGAGCTGCCTCTTCTCTTGCTTCCTGGTTGATCACTGCACCAAGACTGATACTTTTAAATCCGGTGGAAAGTAGATACATTTTACTTGAGCTGAGTCTTTGCTTGGCTTTCAGGAGCTTGAAGGGCAAACTTTGCATTATGCCTCTCTCTTTATATATGCACTTAATTGAAGATAACAGTGTTGCCCCAATATAAACTGTTTTTTCCTGTGTAAATGAGCACGTTGCTCTGTTTGTTTTAGTAGGTATCTGCTGATTTACACTAGCTGAGGATCCAGCCTGGACCTCCTTCCAGTCCGATGGGTGTGAGACTGCCTGCAGGACCTTGATTGTCAGTAAAAAGCCGATGTTAGCAATTTTCATCAGGCAGCATGGAAATTAATTAGCCCAATTTTATGGAAATTAGCTCATTATAAATAATTTTAGCTGGCCCATTCACAAAGCACTTTTCACATTAGGAGGAGAAAAATCCCCACAAAAAAACACCAAAAAAAAGTAAAAAGTAAAGCTCTGTGAATTGGATGCCGAAAAAGCTCTTTTCTCCCCTCTTTCTAAAAACAAATACGTTTCAGCAGCTGTGCCATTTGCAGGGGAGGGGCAGCACCCACAGATTGAGCCTCTAGACTTCGCTTTCCCACTCAGCATCTAAAAGAGCAGCAGTGAGCGGTTTGTTCGGTCAGTCTTATTTGGGGCTACAGATGGGCTTGCGCAGCCTGAGGGTGCACATTCTGCTCTTTGCTACCTTTGCGCTTGGCCAAGGGAGGAGGAGGTGAGATGGGCTTCTCCCTGGTGATGCTAGTCCTATGGCTAATAAGAAATACGATAGTTCAGAAACGGGTAATTACAGAGGTAAGAGCAGGTCCAGGTGCTGGAGGAGCTCTGCCATCTCTCTCCCTTAAACATTTTAGGCTGTAGGGTCTAGCACTGCAGAGCTGGAGGGGTATTGGAGGGCTGAGGTGCCTCATGCATTTCAATATCTGTTACGGCCCCAAAAGGTCCCATGTGTCAGCTTGGCCCTGTGGAATCTCCAGACAGTCCAGGCCAGACAATCCTGAGGCTGCTGTGTTTTGATCCCCAACTTTTCTAAGGGTATCTTGGTTCTGAAGAGGGTCTAGCACAACCTCTATCTCCCGTTTTGGTTTTTGCTCCCTTCAGTGCTGTTGTCAAAGCGGGTGTTCAACATAATCTGTCTTCAGCCTCGTCATGAAACACACAGGTCATGCAAGGGAAGAAACACCTTCACCTCATGCTAGATCTCAGCATTGTCACTTCTTTTGAGAGTTTTCAGAATTTACTGTTTTTCAAGCTGTCTAGAAATTTTTCTGGGGCTCAAATTTTCGTCTTCACTTACAGACCATCTCTCTGCCCAGCAACCACTTTTCTCTCAGCCTGGACTGAGCATCCAGTTGAAAAATGTTTTTTCCTGCCGTAGGCGTTATGTCTCAGTCCAGGTTCTGTTCTGTTCCTCTCTCAGATCTGTTGTCTTCTATCCCTTTGGTAAATGTCATTTTCGAAACCCCTGGGAAGAACATGGGGAAAAAAACTCCTTATTTTATTGAGAGTGTGACGTGTCCTGTGTTCCAGATGAACCAAATGTGCTCTGAGGTTCTGGGTCTCTCCCCAGCAATAATTAGTGTCCAGCTGGAGTGCCTGCAGGTTTATTTTTTTTCTTATAGCTCCTTCATAGGTGTCTGGCATTGCTCGTTTCATGGATGGGTGACTGTGAAAGACAAATGAAAGAGCAAAGCACCCCAAAAACTTCTCGGGGCTTTGCAGTTTAGGGTGCAGGAGAGGGACTACCAGCCTGAATGAGGAATGTGGGCAGTTTGCAGGGGAGACCCTCAGGCATCAGGAGGGGATAAAGTATTTTCCTGTCCTTTAAAGTCTCTCCCACCTCCCCGAGCCCCACCTTAAATATTTGCAAAAGTCTTTGGAAAAAACGCCGTCTGTTTTGCAACAGGGCTGCATTAACATGCTGGCCAAGCTGCTGAGAGAAAGAAAAAAGGTGTGGGAGGTCTGGATGAATATGCTCCGTGAAAAAATTTACAGAGAGGATTATTGGTAGTCAATTTGACTGCAGTGAGGCAGCCAGCGTGTTTGAGAAAAGTGGTGCTGGAGCCCTGGGCAGTCCCTGGCTTCGAACGGCCCCGGCTCCTCTCCCTACCAAGAGGAAGCCTTAGCGCGGCCTCACGAGCCTGTGGTGACGTGGCAGAAGCTGTCGCTCCTGTAACGTGCGTTTTCTGAAAAAACTGCTCGTTTGTTTTAAAACTTGAACTTTAAATAAATTGAAGCTGAAGGAGTGTTTTGGAGGTGAGAAAAATCTTTCTGGCAAGTGACAAGATCAAGAATTATTACTCCTCCACAATTTGCTTAAGCAGCTACTATAAACAGCTACTAATCAGGCTCCCTTGGTGTTTAGCGGTATCTGTGGATTGATTTTAATTAGATTGGCACCTCTTTGTTAATTCTATAATGTTTGTTTGCTTACAAGTTAGAATGTTTGGGTGCTGTGAAGCTGTTTGTTTAACTTCTTTAGGTAAATTCAGATTAGTAGGCTCTAAGACGTGTTCTCTCTGCTAGTGGAGTTTTGCAAGATAGAGTGTGGGCTGATTTTTTTGACACCCCGACTGCGTTTTCATTATTTTTTTTTGAAGCACCTTCGGCATCTCCGCTGAATTTACCAACATTACCAAATGAAACACAGGAAAAGGCACAGACACAGAAAAATGTCAAGGTTTGGGTGTCTTATAAGATAATTTTTTTGGTGTTTATTCCAGAGCAAGAGGTTTATAGTAATAAAATCTGAGCCTGGAGAAGAGTATTTGGAAGGTGTTTCAGACCCAGTAATCCCTGGCCCTGAACTGTATCTGGAGGGCCCCAGTTGAGCTTTCTGTGAGCACCCATCTGCTGCTGCAGCCACCTTGGGCAGGCTGTAGACATGAACAAGCAATTTTGGTGTGTTTTGTTCTGGACTGAGGAGCGGTTTACATCTGTGTCAGCAGTGAAGTTGCTGAACCCACATGAACTGAATTGAATCTTTAAGGTTGGAAGTTGTTTTTTACTTCCCATTCTTCCTTTCTTTCTTTGGTGTGAAATTGTATCTCTGCAGTAAGAACTGATTATCCTTAATCTGCGCCTTTCCTATTATGATTTTTGTTGATTTACCTTGATTTGAGTTTGGTTTTCAGGGTTATTACAGATTTTAGCCTACTTCCCACAGGTTGTCAGAGCTCTTCTTGCGCTGAACCTATTTGTGTTTGATTATCTGAGCATTCCCCTGATGTGATCCTGATGAAAAGTAGGTAGGGGGCTTGTAAATTGAAAAATGAACTTTAAAACAAACCCCCAAAATGGAGGATATTCTCTATGAGAAGAATGTTTGGTGATTAAAAGACATATGTGCTGTACTCACTTTACAAATTTGGGCTAAGGAAATGAGACGGGCTATGTTTTATCACCGATGTAGTCGGGCTCTGCGTAATTGCATCTGCAGCATCCTACGTGCAACTGAAAAAATAACTTGGGAGTAAAGGCTGGACCAGAGAGAAAGCAGCTCCTGGTTTGCAGCATGACGGTTGCAGTGGATGTGGTAGCACAAGCAGGATCTGCGCAGGAGCCCTAATTCCCGTGGGTCCTGAGCAGAGGTCACGCAAGACGTGGCACAGGAGAGGGGCGATGAGGAGGTGCCAGAGCAAAATGTTGGGACACTGAAGCCTCTAAGTCTCACCTCAGGGCTGACATGTTTAGGGTTAATTTTCAAAAAAAGGGAGAGCTGAAACCTGCAGTGAAAGGGTGTGCTGCCAAAAGGGCAAGGAAAGGCTGCAACCAGAAGTCCCTCACTAACACCATACATTTCAGATTAGGGTTAGGAAGGAGCGATACTGACATTGAGGGTTTGGGACTCTGTCCCAGCCAACCCTCTGGCTCTTTCTGGTGTGTATTTGCCTCCAGCACAGGGCAACAGGAGAGCATGTATGCTGGAAGCAAGCCTGGCGCTGTGGAGCTTTCCATGTTTTTCTCCCAGCACCTTTGTGCAGTTATTTTAAATCTTCTTTGGGTTTCAGTCTTTCATCTGGCATTTCTGCCTTTCATCTAGAGCATCTCATCTCTTCTTGATCTCAAATCTGATGACAAAAACAAACCAAACTTCCTCTTGCTGCAACAAGTATTTAATTCAAAGGCTGTTTGAAGATGGAGAGGAGAAATTTC
This sequence comes from Apaloderma vittatum, assembly GCF_000703405.1. Classification (NCBI taxonomy): domain Eukaryota; kingdom Metazoa; phylum Chordata; class Aves; order Trogoniformes; family Trogonidae; genus Apaloderma; species Apaloderma vittatum. The sequence continues at coordinate 57,161 of NW_009699351.1, read as the reverse complement.
AGTTTTTGCTGAACTAGTTGATCCAAACAGCCAAAAAAAGCTCGCTTCTGTCCTTCCTTCTTTCCTTCCTTTTTATTTTAAGGAGCAGATAATTCTCTTTGGGTGGGAGAATTTGGACTCTTAATTTTAAAAAGAAGCACAAAAGAATACCTTGCATCTGTAAGTATTTGGGCAGTACTTGTCTGATGATACAGTTCACCCAAGTATCTTTACAGAAAACTTTCTTTTGGAACAGGGAGTTCTGCTCTGTGGTGTTTCAGTCCAAAGAATCCAGGGAGTTGGAGAGGTTGGGGAATAGTGAGAGGAAGGCCCGAGATGTGTGGAAGACCTGCAGAGGGATGTCTGCCTGTCCAGGTTGGTGTTCTGCTGGCCACACCAACTAGTCCTTGGTCTAGGAGTCATGAGCTTGCAGTATTGAGGAAAAAAGAGATCTTGTTTACTTATTTGCAGCAGCTGAGCCCTCTGCCATGGACGTGCTGCTTTTTCCAGGTGCCTTTGCCTCTGCTTTCTTCTTTCCAGAAGAAAGAAGTGGTGGATTTGATTCCAGTGTGGATTTGGTTGCACATCCCTCTGCAGCCTTTGCACTGAGCCACCAACATGGTTCTAGCATTTCAATCAAGTGCGCTGTTCTCCCCTGGAAGCACTTGTGTGTGGTGCCCAGCAGCTCGTACTAGCAGTGTGTACCTCTCCAGTGAAGGTGAACCCACAGCCAGGATCTGAGCCACATTCCTCATGTTGTGCGTGGGCTGAGCTCTCAGATGTGTTCACGTTAGCTGTCGACCCCTGAACAGACACACAAAATCCTGCAGAGATTCACTATGCCTTGCTCACATGAACTTCAGCTCCTGACTTCAGTGACTTCTGAGCCTCTCTCCTTGTGGAATCCCTGTAGCGGTTTTTCCATGTGTTTTTATAGCTGAGCTGAAGGAGAGTGCTTTGCCTTGATGTGAGCAATGCCTATGATGCCTGACTTACACACTAAATTAATTATTTAGCAGCAGTCAGTAAAAAAATGACAGAGAAGGATCTCACAGCAGCTGTATTGTGTGATGGTTAACAGCAGAGAGGGTTAGCAGGTGTACCTGAGACATATATTCTCTCTCCTACATGGGAAGATTACCTTAAAGGCGGTTGTAATAGTCTGACTTAAACCTCTAAATGCAATTAAATCCTGAGTTAAGCCTGAAAAATTTGACCTGACATTCTGCCTTTGACTCATCCGTTTTTGTGTTTCAGCATTACAGTGAATGCGCTATAATGGATCACACACTCCAAAGAGTTTGCTGAAATAGCCAGGGTAAATTAGGGACAGCACATCAGGCTGGATTTTCAGTCTCAACCATCAGTTTCATTTTTGTAATATGCGCAAATGGCTGACAGCTGAATATGTATTTAATGAGATGTTAAAAACAACCGAGTTTTGATCTGTTAGAACAACGCGCCACACGAGAAGGTGCCTATGCTGCCGCATAGCTGAATGCTTTAGGAAAATAAACTTACTTGAACGCTAAATAAGGCTGAAAAGCAGCTTGTTAGCAGGAGAGATGCCATCCGCTCTGTCCCCAAAACGTTGCCTTTGCTGAAGGGGGAACCTCAGCCTTTGTTAAAGGCTCAGAAAAGTTCAATTAACTTTACTCTTTGCATTATATTTCACTTTATTATGCTATGTAACGTGCGAGCCCTTCCATCTGGCTGTCCTTCAGATCTGGCCTCCCCACCCAATTGGTGGAGGAGGGTCTCTTGGTTAAAACCCAGAAACTTGCAATCTGGCCTTAATTCCAGTCTCCCTTGAACACTTACAACTGGCAGAGTCTCGTGGTTTTCTCAGGTCTTCGAGTTTGGCTCTCAGTTGCCCGAGGGAGGGACTTTTGCTTTGGGTCGATGTTGCTCCCAGCCACTATTGCAGTGCAAGGTAATAAACAGCATCCAGAAGAAATACAGCAACAGGCTGAAGTGGAGAGTTGTGGGGTTTTTTTTTCATTTGCACCTGTCGAAAATACCAGGTATAGTAAAAAAATATCAGGAGTACCAGAAATATATCAAAGATTGCTTGTGAAGAGCTTCTGCTGCAGCCCATCAGACAGAAGAGGCCAAGGTAATTCAGGTGAGCATCTAAACCACGGGGATTTCTCTGAACTTTGATCCTCTCTGTGACTTACCTGTTATTTGTGCAAATTGGCAAATCAGGCTGCAGTAGAGTAAAATCATCCCCGGTGTAAGAGCAGTAGCTTATAGCTCTTTCTTTAAAGCTATCATTAGTCCTGTATACTGGAGATTTGCAATTATTTTTGAAATCTGGAAGGATCTTAATTATTAGCATCCTCCTTGTGGGAAAGGATGATAAAGTTGGCCATACAGCAGCTGAAGTGCAGTGCCTGGTCTATCAGTTTCAATAAATATTTAGAGGTACTGGAATAAAGGAGAGCATAGAGTGAGGGGATGTGCAGTTACTCCATCCCATTTCGTGGTTGCGATAAGGGCTGGTGCGACACGTGGTTGCTTTCACCAGGGAAGATGTGGTGGCATTGGAGCCATCTGGGAGAATTTCTCTATTAATTTCCATTGTGCCTTTTCCTTTTCCATGCCTCTGCCTGTGACCGAGCCAGTTTAAATCCATTTAGCTTCAGTGACGGGCTGGTACATAAACAGACACCTGCATCCAGCCTGTTGCAATTTTCTTTAAGCTTCATCAGCAAGTGGTTTTTTTGGGGGAAAACGATCAATAGAAGCAATGACGAGATTCAAGCTGCCTGAATCATGCAGCAGTGATTGCAAGCAAATGGTAAATCGTTTTGCCCTTCACCTGAAACATTGCCATCTCGGGTAACTCCTTGTTTTCTCCTCTCTGTTTGTGAAGCTTTATTCATTCTCTAAAGGCTGGGAATGAGAGCTGAGCTATTCCGCTTGCGGGTCGAGGAGGGCTGTGAGCAGCCACTTGCCCAATGGCCATCCTGCTGCCTACAGAAAAGTGTGACATGGGGTTTCTCTTCCTTTGGAAAATGTTCCTTTCTTAGGGTCGTGTCTCGTAAAACAGTGGAAAACAAGAACCTAGTAATTGCAAAGAAGGTGTAATTTAAAAGCTGATGTTTTACGGAGGCAGAGGGTAGGGCTGTGTACAAAGATAAACAGTGAGAAAATGTAGCAGTGTCCTGTAATGAGGAAATCATCATCTTTTTCTCTCAAACATATACCTTTTGTCCTTACCTGAGTGGGTAAGAAATATTTGCAAAAAGCAATATATTTGATCATTTTCTTAGAGCCCATGAGAGCAGGGAGAGCAATCACAAAAAAAAAAGGTCAATTAAAGGCTCAAGGTGTCAAGTTAAGCAACTTGCAAGGTCTCTTTAAATAGAGAATGCACTTTGCTGGGCAGTTGCAGAAAAATATTGCAGGATTTCATAGTGCGGGCAGCACTTTCTGATCCTGCTATTTTTTTTTTTTTATTTGATACAAAATGTCAGTTAAAGAGCACGGAAGAGCTTTCAAACTTTTCGCAGCTACAGGTCTGCGAGAGACAGAAGCGGCACTGTCAGATGCGGCATGGCTCAGCATCTCTGAAATAGGTCAGTTCGTGCCCTCCAAGATGATTAAGCGATCTTGATTTTAGTGACCAAGATAAAAATGGGGACTGTCCACCTGGTGGATTTATTATTTTATCCTCTAGGTGTTTTCAGTGAAGCTTTTTTAAAAACAAACAACGAAACAAAGGTTCTTATACAACCCTCTTTTTGGTTCAGATTTTCATTTTGATAAGAAAATATTTCATTTCACTTTTTCCTGAAGGTCTTTGTGATTTATAGTTTTGTATGTTGATTCTAAAAACTGGCATTTCTTGGCCAGACATGTTTCTGGCAGCGTGTGTGTTTTACTCGAGTTGAATATTGCTATTACCTTTTTTAAACCTCATCCTGTCATACTCTGGCAAATGTCAGTGATTGTTGCATTTTGAAAGTGGAATAAATGAATGTTTGGTTTTTGTTGCCTCCCAGTAACGTGTATTTCTGTGAGGTTCTGCAGTCGCACTTTTTCCCAGGGAGTATCTTGTGAACGTGCAGCATGTAGGTGAGAAGAATCAGTGAGTTGGGTTCAGTTCGAAAGAGCCTGGAAGCAGACTTGAGAAATGAAACTTTCTGCAGACGCTGAGATTTTTAACTCTTCCTTCTTGCTATTTTCTTGTCAAAAGTGGAACTCGGGCATGGGGTGGAGGGAAACAGCAGTCATTTGAAAGTGAGTTTTCTGTTATTCTTAGCATTTGTATCCGCAGTGTTTCCTGGTTACCCGTAGGAGCTGGAGGTGGTGTAGGTGACCGGGCAGCCTACCCTGATAGCACCTGTGCTGTGGGAGGGCAAAAAGGTTTTGGCTTCTGGTAGAGCCACTCTAAAAGCGTGGTGCGGAGGGACACGAGGTAATTTTTTCACACAGCGGGATGTGGGGCTTTCCATGATTCCTTCTGAAATTAGAAACTGGGATCCCAGCCATTACCTTGGCACAAAGTCGTACCCACGGAACTCAAGCTTCCCTTCCTACAAGATAAAAAAGCATCCGTGTGAGGATTTAATATGCTTTAACTTAGTTTTATAGACTGTATTACTTTATTTTCACTTTCTTCACTGTGCAAGCCTTTGTGATACAAAAAAGTTTATAGATCCTGATAGTATAGCTGTATCAGATCCATAGAAAACTCTCTGTTAGGAATAGGTTAGAAATGTGTCTGCTGAAGATAAAGGCACTGAACAAGTCTTCGAAGAATCTTTCTTTGAAGTCTCTGTGCCTGTAGGTGTGACGAGATCTCTGAAACATCAAACAGTAGGACAGATTACAGCTTGTGTCGATGGTAGTGATCAGAGGAGGGGTTTCAGGGAAATCAGGTTTGTAGCTGCGAAGTCTAAGCTTCCCTCCCCCCAAAAAACCAGCAGCCAAACCCCGTACAAAATATGAATAGCAAAAAAATTGACTGCCCAAATCTCCACAGATTTTTAAAGCCAATAAAATAAGAAAAAAAACCTTTGTCCGGTGATTTTTATTTTTATTTAAAGTGTCCCAGCCTGAAGTCCATGATTTCAAAGGCAGGCAGAATTTTCTCAGAGCATAGTAAAAATCTTCATTAAAAAACACTGTGGAAAAATTAAAATCTTTAATTGATAGTTTGGGTTGTTTTAAACTAGTTGACAGTTCTCTAATCCTTGCATCAATGTTTGCATCAAAACTGTTGATGAGTTTGTTGAAAAGGGTCCTGTGACATCTGCTTTTGCCATGTACTACAACCGAGAGAGCAAAGGGCAGTGGCAGTAGAGAATTCGGATGCCTGCAGGATGTTCCTGGGGTAGGGGCTGGCATTTCTTTGGGGAAGGATTCAGACCAGCTGTGTCAGATTGTGTTCAGTGGTTTGAATGTCCTTCAAAATGCTCCATTTCTGGGGAACTTTTCTAATTTATTTTAATTTTTGTGATGTTTTTCTGCCTGCTGCTACTTTAATTCGCTCTCTAATCAGATTGCGTGCTTAGAGTTCATGGGCTTCCTCAGCCTTCTTATTCCAGTGGACGCTAACAGTGCAAAAGCTGCATTCAGCTATGAGGCAGCAGTCAGCCTGTGAAAAAGTGAACTTTAGGCTAAATCTCTTCTTAATCTTATTTTATATACACCTTCTTTGTGCATCTCTTATCTCCCTGTGGAAAAAAAAAACAACAAAAAAACCCCACCCCAAAACCTCCAACAAAATAAAATCAAGAGCTTGCTTACCAAGCCACCAGGAAATAGTTGCACAACATGCTTTACTGTGCAAGTGGTTTAGATGTTATTTCTTTCCTGGTCTCAGAAAGCTGCTCTGGTCAGTGCAAACCTAATCAAGGCAGCCTCGTTTCACGAGGGCTAAGCCGAAATGTTGGCTCAGACACAGGTCTTGTCCCTAGGGTCCATGGTAGCAGCTGGTCTTTTATGGGCTTGGGTTGTCGGAGCTGCCGACCGTGCCTCAGAGGCTGGGGCGATCAGCTTTGCTTCTTCCAGTTTTCCACAGATTTGGCAAAATGAGACCTCAGGCGGCTGCGGGGACTTGCCCTCAGCATAAAAACCACAGGACTATGGAGGAGGGCACGGGCTGCGTTAGCCTGTGGGTCAGCCCTGTTGGGGTTTTTATTCTTTGTTTCTCAGGTTCTGTGTGAAGCCGTGCAACTGCATCATCTGCACAGGCATTATATATTTCAGCTACCTTATTTTCCATTTGTTTTCCCTGCTGTTCTTGCTGGCTTTTGCAGGGCAAAAATAAAAGTATCTGTTTCTAGGCAGATCCCATAAGGCTGATTTACTCTGAGGTCTGCATTTTGGCACCTGGAAGCCATACACCAAAGTGGAAGGAGAACGTCTGGTTGTTACAGCATTTCAGTCAGAGTTTGAACATGGGCACCACTACAGGCTTTCAGGGCAGTCCCTTAAGAGATAAATGGGAAGAGCGACTTTTTGCCCTTGTTTCACTCGTGTGGAAAAAACTTGAGACCTAGAGAAAGTGTATGACTTTGAATGATCTCAGGATATGACTCTGCCTGCCAGCGTTCATTTTTATACTCTTGTAATAAGTTAACAAGGCTATGAACAAAATAAAATGCAATTACCCATGTTCATTTTGCAAATTAATGAAGAATTCAGGAGGCTGTGAGAAGTGGCAGTGAATCATGCAAAGACATTTGCGATCAAAATCAGATCTGTTCCGTTTCAAAGAAAAAAAAAAACCTCTAGACTTCAAGGCAAGACTGAGGGAAAGATAGCTGGTGCCACGTCAGCAGCAGTTAGGCTGTTCGTAGTGGGTCTAGGTCAGGACTTGTCATGTGTGATGATGAATCAATACAAATGAACCCAGCTCTTGCTCTTGGATTATTCATTGGCTGTAGCTAATTTTTGGCACTTGAATTTATCACTGAGGTGACTCCCATAGTTAGGAAAGCTCACTCTTGCCCTAAAACTATGATGGGGTTGGCTGCTCCTGACGTGATTGGTGCAAAGTTTCATAAGCTGCGTTCTGGGGAGGTCATTTGCCTTCCAGTTTGGTGTTCGTGTCTGAGTGCCTCTCTTGTGGCACTGAGATAACGTGCACATAGCTCGAGTTTGCAGCGTGGAGAAGATGGTAACGCTTAGCATGGATGATGCTCACAAATTGCTCCAGAGAGATTTGGACTTGGGGAGCCTTTGGATGTGGATATTTCTTAAAAGGGTATGACAAGCTCAAGTTTCTCCAGTAGGATTTCATAGCTTGAGGGAAGACCATATCTATTAAAAGCTTCACAGGACTGACATAGTTATTGTGTCTTGTATTCAAAGCTTTTTTCTGATCAGTTTTGGCTTTGAATGCATGCCAGCCTCATAAATCTGGTTGATGGTGGTTCCTGCACTCCCAATAGTTAAAAATAAGGAAAACCTGCAAAGACTTTAAAGCTGTGCTATAATGACATGAATAAACAGTCTTTGTGTACTTAATATCAAAACATTTAAGACTGCTTTATTTTCCCATGGATCAAAAACTGGCCAGAAAGGAAATTCACTGAGCAAGTGTAGTGACTTGAAATGTTTCAAAGAACCTGCTGGCAGCGAACAGCTCCCTGGTCTGTGTAGGTCACCCTTTATGGTGCCTGAAGGAAACAGTAGTGTTGAGAGACAAAGAGCTGTGGACTTCAGTAATCTCGACCAGTTTAAATTGGTCAGATTGCATTCTTACTTGGAGGTGAGCCACATCCTGGAGTTTTGGGGAATCTACAGTGCGGAGCCATAACAGGCATTTTTAATACTATTCACAATGAACACCTTACTTCTGACAAGATGTAGTACTTTCTTATTCACATGCATATTTTTCTGGACAACATGTTCACTAGAACAAGAAATCTTGATGCTTTAACCTTTCTGCTTAAAATTACAAAGTTTGGTGAAGCATCTTGAAATGCTACATGAGATCCTTACTCTGGACAGGGAGACCATGGGAAGTCACAGTTTGTAAGGCTCCAGGTTGTGTTATAGGCTTGAAGCATGCATGTCCAGAAATGGAAAAAGTAGAATTGCCGAAAGATTTTCCTGGGTTGCAGTTCTTCTGAAAGAGCTTTCCTGCTGCACCACATCAGCTGGCTTGTGCAGCCATCAACTCCTCCGTGTTACCGGCACAAACTCCTCAGCTAAAGCACAGGACTTGCAGAGCTTTTGGGTTTTGAGCTTCTGTGCTCCTCGAAGCATTCATTAATTTGATCCCCAATGCTTTCTGTCCACGTAGGAGTTATATTGTATGGAGCTAAGGCTTTTACGTGAATTTATTGTAGTTTAGAAAGGAGAGATGCAGTAGATCATTGTGTAGATCCCTAGCCCCTTGTCTGACGCATTCGGCTCTTGAACACCGTTTTTAGATGTTATCTTTAATGCATGTATTTGTCACTGTGTTACTATTTCCCATCACTGGTCATACCTGGAGTCCGTGTCAGAGCTTCATCAGCCATTTATTGCAGCCTGGGCTCTGTGGCAGACCATCCAGCAAAGCTTTTTGACACCTGTTTAACTCGGAGCGTGTGGGTTAAATGTCTTTGGCTTGTGGACTTGAGTATGTGCTTCACTATGCTACAGAAAGATGAACTTAAGGACTTGCTTATTTAAAATGGTTATTTTTTAATGGTCTGGGGTTTCTGCTCCTGATGTGGTTAGCAAATTGCTGATGGCCAATTTCATATGCTTCACACACTCCTGGTGTTTACAAGAATTTGCCATCTATTGGACTTCGGAGAAATATTTCCAGTACTATGAGTTGGCAGTGAACTACTCTGAGGGATATTTCTCTGTCTTTTGCTGGTAAGATGCGTTCAATCATGTCAACCTTTGCTACTATATACATATGCCATCCTAAGTAATTTCTGTTCTCTAACTGGATGACTGGAACTATTTTTTTTAATGGTTTTCATGAATTGCTAGAGACAAGTAGAATTTATCATGTGAATCATAATGTGTGCTAAAGCTAGCATAAGGGTTAAGTATGTAAATTTTTTTTTATGTTATTCAAATGCTCTTAAAACTTGACTCAGAAAAAAAGAAGATAAACACACGGTTATGATTCACAAAATTATATGTGAACTTGTCTTTGTATATTTAAACTGCATCCACTGTTAGGAACAGAAGTCACAAAACCGAGTTGCAAATTGATTTCCAGAGAGCTGCGATACAGTGATCGGCTTCTCTTGTGCTTTGCTATTTCTGCAGCTCCTCTTCTATGTCTGACATTGCTCATCAGTTTATCAGAATTACTGACTCTACCTTGAATGTGAATTCTGTATGCATGTAGTTTTTGTGTAGCATAGCTACACAAAAGGTTTGTGGCTGTGCATGTTTACTGCTCTGTGTTGATTTATTGATGTGACCTGTGAAAAGCCCATTTATTCAAGGAATCTGGTGTGGATGTGAAACAGGTTTTGCAAAACCCCTAAGAGGTGTGGGTGCAAAATTCAGCAGCTTTTCAGATTGCTCCATTCTTTCAAATTTCAGAGACTTTGTGGAGCCTGTAAATGTAGATTGAAATACCTTACATCATCTACTGCATTACAGACCCCGTCTTTTAAATGGTCCTGTGTGGGCTGGGAAGCAAAGCCCAAGAGCGATTGGCTACAAGGTTGTTATTTTTCCCCTAGAAGAGTTGTCTGCCAAACTTTCTCTGCAAATCAATCTATTAAGCTCTGTATCGAAGAAACAGAAACGAATGACTGGCACTCGCTTGTTGCTGCCTGGTAGTATTGAACCTAAATCTTAGGTTCAAAACGTGGATAAATTACAGACGCGTGAATTTTATGTTGTTTCCTGCTTGCTAGTAGCAATCCCATCGTCTTGCACAGCTGTTCTGCTTTTGTCTTGTTCCACCAACAGTGACATCCAGTGCCTTGGCTCATTATATTCCTTTCAATCTCTTTCTCCCTCCAGCCCTTTTTAATTATTTCAATCTATTTTGACTAGTCTTGTGCAAAACTTCCATCTTCCTCATGTGCTCGCCTCTTTCGAGATGCGCTATTCCTCCGCCAGCATGTGGTTCAGGTTTAGAAATAGACACATGGAACCTTGTGCAGGGTGCCCTGGTGGTTTCACCAAGAGCCTTCTGGAAGAAGGATGACAGAGTAAGGCCCCGTAATGGTAAGTCTTAATGGCTGTATTAGCTACTTAGGTATTTTTGGTGAGTTATCTGTTAGTCAGGGAGCTGTGTGAAGGGAGAATGGAACATCTGTGTAACTCTCATGTTTCCTGTTTTAATGCCATTTCTGCTTGGTGGAAGGAGTCTGAAATCTGTTCATTCCCTGTAATCTCATTAAAGACTAATTTGGAAAACTGAAAAAGGAAAGATTTATTTTGGGTCAATCTAACTAGAGTTAAAATACTCCCAGTTTCTGAACTGGCCAGAAGCTCTCCATTCAGGTTAATTCATCAGTAGCTTGTGTTTCCATATGTTTAGTAGTCAGGGTGGAGAAAAGGAGGTAAGGAGAAGAGAATTATTCTTTCTCCTGACATAATAAGGCCTTGATAATTCTTGCGTGAAGCAGATTTTATTTATCTCCTTGAGCATTTCATAGATTTTCTTTTATAACTAAGGTAGAGGCACTTTCTCATCTTGTCACAACTCATTCCTTCTGCTATCACCTTGGTCGTGATTTTCACTAGCTGCAGGGTCAGTGAGACCAAATGGCTTTTTTCTTTCAATTCTTTGGTCATTCAATCTTGGCAGGGTAATTTGGGGTTTTTTAGTTTAAGTGTGCATTGCCAAATGCTTTTGGATAATGAGCTATTGAAGAGCAGCAGCGGACTTCTCCACTAACAGCAGCAATGTAAACTCAAGGCTAAATGTGACATCGATATTCCTGCCTTACGGGAAAATTCTGCTCTTTCAACATTTATGGTAATCCTGATTTGGAATGACAAGTTAAAATATCCAGAAATGCAGCAGACTTCTGCCCACGCAGAAACGTATTGGCAATGACAAAGTGAATTGTGTTGTGAGGTGTGATGGTACCAGCTGCACCACCGTGTTCTCTGAGTTGCAAATTCAGCTCAAAAATCAGCAAAGCTATAAATCGTAGGTGCCATGAAGCAACATGTTGGCAGGTTAAGGATGAACTAAACTGAACCAGGGTGTTCCAGAAAGCTCAGAAAGAAAAAAATATTTCAGTCTGAGATCAACAAAACCATACTGTTTTTCCTTGGGGATTTCCAAAATGAAAAAAGAAATAAAAAATAAATAAATAAATAAAAAGTTAAAAAGGAGAGAAGGAGGCACTGTCGGGAAGCTGGGCTTGGGTCAGTGGAGCATTCTTTGGCTTCAAGCTTGAAATCCATCTCCCTTGCCTTTCCCTCCTTAAGGAAAGGTGTGACTGTCATTTCTGGGCTAAACAGCCATGGCATGGTGGTTGCAGTTTCAGGGTATGAGGTTTCAATCACACTCGCACATAATCTGTAATATAGCAGCAGTCAATTTTATTCATCCTTACTGTTCAGCAGGTTATTTAGGAGGGAGTCAAAACTGAGCAGAAACAAGAAAGGAAGGTGAAGTCATTGTTTGTTCTACCATCCAAATGACAAGAGACCGCCGGGCTCTAGCGTTTTTGTATGTCCTCCAAAGAGAGTCAATGGAAGTAGTGAAAAAATACAAAACTTGTGCAACAAAAGGCAATGGATTTTCTGTGAAACTTTCTGCTTTCATGGTGTTCTCATTCAAACATGCCCAAAATTTTGCATTATGCCTATCTAAACAAGAAAGCAAATCCTTTGGGCTATAAATTCCTGTGTGCAATAAATCAGGGATCACTGACAAAATCCTCCAGGGTGGCTGTTCTACAGACAGCAAGTGGTTTTCTGGAGGGGACAAGCTTTTAAAAGCACCTTGGTGTCCAAGGGAGCTGGTACCAGCTCCTGCACACTGGACACAAACGTAAGGAGGCTTTGAGAAAAGCAGTCAAGAAGGGGATTTACAAGTTGTGGAAACAACTGAGCTGGATGAAAAGCAGTTCCCAGATCAACTGTAATTCAGCTTTCAGGTGTCAAAAGTTCACAATATTAAGCAAAGACAGCTTTAGATCTAGGTGACAGATAGAAATATGTTTGCATTGAAAGTGAAACAGCTTGAAAACAAATTTTTTAGAATAAACAAAAATATATAATAAAATGGTTAGCAAGATAGAAGAGCAGTTGAAAGGAAAATTTTTATGTACAAACCTGTGATATCCTGACCACACAAACTATATTCGTTGATTAATTTGCTTCCCTTTTAGGTATCTTGCTTCACCACACACTGTCAGGTCACTGATTTGTCTGGGGTCAGATTCGGATGCGGTCGGGAAGGGAATCAGAGCCCTGCCCACCAGGCTCTCTAAAGACGTGGCTGCTGCCAAGGGACCAGGTGTGCTTATTCCCCATCCTTCGCATTCGCATCCCAGCGCAGCCTCTGTGACAGTGTCTTCTTTTGCACCGTGGCTGAGCAGTTGCTGCTGACCTGGTGAGGGATTTAGTTCCTCCTGCTGATGGCTGCAGAGGTCAAGGACTATTTGGCTCCTTCAGGTCACCTTCTTCGTTCTTCAGTATGCTACTGGTTTTAGAAGTTTCTGTGGTGCGATGCATAAGGGTTACAAGGTGGTTTTCAGTAGTCCAGAAGATTACTTAGGATGCATGGGTTTAGGTAGCAAAGACTATCAAATCTGTTCTGCTCCACTTCACACCTACCAGCAGCAAAATCTCTCTTCGCCACTGCCTCAGAAAGATTTTCAAATGGAAAACTCGCAATCCTCAAGCGCCTGCCATGCCACAGGGACTGGTCCCTGTGCTTGACACTGTATTAAGAAGTGCCACGCACTTCTAAAGCAATTTTCTTACCCAGCAATCGTTGGCTGTCTTTGCACTGAGGTCAGTTCTTCGCAGCCTGCGGGACTGTGAGCACCAACAAAATGTCTTTTTGAGTGTTCCTGGCGTTGGGCACGGCGCAGCGTGCCGGCGTGTCTCCTCCTGCCCTGCTCGCCTGCCTCAGCAGCTCCATGTAACGTGCAGCTCCTGCTTTCAGAAGGAATCAGACTTTTGAGTTCAACTGGAAGCCAAGGGTGATTTGAGTTGTAGTTGGGGAGTTCGCTCCGAAAATAAGACAGAAAGCCCTGGATGATTTTCGGCCTGATGGAAGAAGAAAGCACTTGACAGGAGTTTGCACTGTATCAGGTCTCTCCGGAAAAATCCTTGTGTGCTTCACAGAGATGCGTGCTTGATCTGAGGCTTCTGCCTAGGCCAAACTGGAGGGCCAGGAGAGAGAAAGGTGCTGGGGATGGGGAAAAAATTCCTTCGTTTTATAGCATGCTCTCAATAGGCAAATGATTGTAGCTGAGGAGAAGTTAATTAAAATGCCGTGTCTTAGCATTTCCTGGGCAACATGTCCGTGAAACACCTCGCCTTCTATTTTAGAGAAAAGTTGGGTAACTTGCCTGGTGATGGCTGGATAGCAATACAGATAGGATTTGGGGCTGACAAAGGAGTGCTTGGAATAGCGAAGAGTGTCCACAGAGGCGCTGGGATGAGGGGGAAGGGATAAGCATCCTCTGTGGACATCTGGATAAAGAAATTTTCCTGTTTTACCTCTCCTGCCCTAAGGGCATGGCTTATGAGAGGCAGAGAATGATGTCTGGAGTAAAATTACATATGGTAATTACTCAAAAAATGAATTAATTGCTATTAATTATTTTATCACAAAATCAGTTAGTATTGTACTGCAAGTCATTTTAATTAAAGAGGTCGATAAAAATCAGATAAACTGTAGACACAGCAAAATTATGGCAAAATTCCAAAGTTACTCGCTAATAGAAAATGAAGCCCCAAACAGTTCAGCACCGAGATTGAATTAGCTGTTATTTTTATTAAAGAATTAGAGCCCACGGCAAAAACATGAAAGCAGAAGCTTCTTTGCAAAGGAGAAGAAAGCTTTTGGTGCTCATGAATGAAGTTGAAAAGGACAGTAGGGTATGAGTTTTTTCTATCTGTCTACATATTTCTGTGATGATTTTTGCCTTAATTAAAAAAAAAAAAAGAAAAAGGAACAAAAATCACTGTTTTCTGCTGTTTATGTCATTGTACTTAAAGGGATGCTTTAAAGGGATTTGATCTTGAATATTTCATCATCCCCTTAAACAACAAGATGCCGCCTTTATATCCTGCACTGCCAGTTAAACAAACTTGGAGTGGTTTTGCTTCTAATCTTGGAGTAATCAGGTTTCTGTGGGGAAGAAAGAAAATAAAGAAAATTCAGGTTTGTGGTGGGTTGAAGAGATAGCATGCAAAAATTCAGGGCTGGATCTCGTAGTGGCATAACTCGGTGCTGCTCTGTTGGCATTCGCGGTGTTTCTGCCCTGCCCGCCATCTGACGGCCGCAGCCATCCGCTGAGAGAGGCTTCTGCGAATTTAGGGATGCCAATCTTTTGGAATTGGATAATGGTGAGAACAAAACCTGGAGAACATGAGAGGCATAATTAATCGTCTGCCTTTGCTTTTGAGTCATTATGTGCAGTATGTGAGTGGGTGGAAGTTTGCATTAGAAAGGGAGATGTTGTACTGCTGTCTAGAAGAGGACGTGGATGTCTGGTGTGTGGCAGAAATATGCAGGTGTTTTGGATGCTGATATTTTATTATCGAATAATTTGCTCACTGGTTAATGATGGCAGCCAGGAGTAATGGATACAGACCTTCCAGAGTGCGCGTGGTTTGCACGGGGAGATGCGAGAATGCTGTAATGTAATGTGTGTGCCTAATAGAACCACAGGAAAGAACATTTTGGTTCTGACCAAAAAAAAAAAAAAAGAAAGAAAAAAAAGAAAAAAAAAAAAGGCTGCAAAAGAAAAGTTATCTGGACTAAATTTTTCTAACTCATGAGCAGAATTTAATGTTTGGGCCTTCATTGACTAATGCACAAAGCAAACTGAGTAATGAAAAACTACTCTTTGTCAAGCAAGAAAACAAGAGGCATTGATGGAAAACTTAATTTATTTCCTCTTTTATGGGGAGAACATGCTTTGCCCAAGTTCAAAACTGACTGTGCCACTATTGATGAGTATTCCTGCGAGTAAAGCGGCTAATGAAAGGAGCGACGCTCTCCCCATGTCTCTCTTCTGAGACTTTAAAGTGCAACTTCACTGCGTGGCTGTAAAGGGAGCGCTCACAAGTGTTCAGCGAGCACTTGTCAGTGTTGCCATATGGTAAAAACTTGCATTTTTCAAGTCTTTAGTGCTAGAAATAGCTTGTTTCAAAGCACTAAATGTGAAATAGCTGGAGGGTGTTTGGTGATTACTGAGCCAGTCCTGGCTGTCCCCATCATTCCCTTGGCCTTCCTGCTCCTAAAGCCGGCTCCAGCACCGCTTTGCCCAGCAGGACCTTCTTAGGGGAAAAAGAAAATTTACTCATTTTCTGTCTAGGTGACAGAATACTGTCATTGCTAAATTTACCATGCCCTGCATCTCACAGGCAGTTCTGATACTGTTACATATTTGTGAGTCCCCATCTGCAGTGTCAGTCCTGATGTGCAGTGTAGGAGTACTATGATTCATAATTTTGATTCTAGGTACTTGTAAAATTCAATTATGACCTGTTTAACATCCACCTGTGGAACTACCAGGTGAGTTGTGTACTCCAGCTGCCTAAACTCAAGTCCCTCTTCCTCCCTAAGAGATGTGCCCATAACCTGGCTGCCCGAGGCTGGTTGCCTGAGCGCAGCAATACTTTGTGTGACTAGCAGTGCGCAGTCCGAGTTACAAATCTTCAGTTTCGCTGAGGTTTGATTGAGGATCTGTGATTTCCCTCTTCTCTGTGCCACGAGACTGAACCAGTGTATGAAGCTGCAGCTTTTGTGCAAAACCATTAAATGAAAGATGTTGGGAGCCTTTTCCTTATGGGAAATGCTGTTTGGAAGATGGAAGTAGAGAAGGGAAGGAGCCTGAGATTGGGGCAATTTAGTGTCTACTTTCCCTCCTTGCCCTAATGAATGAGGGTTTGAATCCTCACCCAATCCCCTCTATCCACCTTCTCTCAGATTTGTTAAATCGCAACCATGAGCTCTTTCTTAAGTTTATAAAGCTTAAGAAATTCTGTATGTGACAACAAAGATATTAAAGTCTATGTTAAAAGGTATTGGCTTCATCTAAAGACAGAGAGGTCTTTGAGTAGAAATCTTAAAACACTACTAAAATCAGTGGGCGATTTGCCTGAAAAGACTTCAGGCTGTTGGTCCTGTAAAATTAATCTTCCCTTATACAGACTCCTACGACCATGTATAGAAAATGAATGCCGAATAAACAGTCTTCACATGCACGTACAAGTGCGCTGAAATGACACTAGTGCCTACAGTCTAAACTATGTGAATCCCACGGACATTTTTGGTGGAGCTGTATCACACTGACCCTTGATGAATTTGTGCAGAGCTCTGCAGGAGGCTGCCCACGCTGGAAAGCCACACTCATGTTTCTTGGGGGGAAAGTCTGTCCGGACTCCTACACGCCATGCAGTGCCAGGCAGCTGGCTGCACTGAAGGCATCAAAGAAAAGAAAAAACATGTGGACATACCAGTGTAAAACATAGCTATGTAATTGTAATAACACAGTGCTTTTATTTACCTCCTAAAAATAAAGCTGCAATGTGAGCTAACAGGCATGAATTTTGGTGCTGGGCCTTAAAACCGATAGCAAAACTACATTACTGTCAGTGAGTTTCTAATTCCACAGCTGTTATAAAAAGACCAAAGAAAGTCTCACTTGCCCACGTCCCCATCGCTTTTTTCCCCTGTCAGGTGGAAAAGCCTCTGCGAGCCCCGGCCACCGCACCTCAGTCTTCCTCGTATGGGCGTTGCGTGTAGATACCAGCAGTAGGCGTAAGATGATGACAAATGCCTTCTTCCTTGCCCGGCCTCCTCGTACTGCCTGCAAGACTGCTAATAAGCAGGTTGCTTTAGCCTCACCCTTGGATATCACTTCAGTCTGTCACTTCATTGCTAGCCCCGAGCTGAGATCGGAGAGCATCACATTTTACTCGTCGCTTACCCGGCTTGTTTTCATGCCACCTACCCTGAAGTGGGAATCCTCTCAGTGTCTCAGTACTCTGTGATCTGCACTTTTTGAAGGGAGGGGAAAAAAAAAAAAAGCCTTTTCAAAGAAAGATGTGTTTAGAGCTTCCTTATTTTGTTTTACACTTCACATCATGTTATCGATGTCATGTTCTATCATGTCGTGTAGCATAATGTAAGAGGACAAGGGCAGCAAGGTGCTCACTGTGTAGGTGGAAAATCTAAAGAGATGGAGTTCTCTCCAACATATGGCTACGCTTTAGTCATAGATTTTTTTTTTCTTAAATACTTCACTTTTTTTAAAGGTCAATCTGTCTGCAGGAAAGTGACATTTCTGTGAGAGATGCAATCCAGTCGGCATGTACAGCAAAATAAAATGCAGCACAAATCAAATCAGCCCTGTCTGTGCTCTTGAGCAAGCACACTCAGCCTTGAAAACCTCCAAGTCAGATTCCCAGTGTGGCTGACAGCAGCTACTGCAGAAAAGTAAGGATCCTGCTTGGCATATACTGAGGCATCCCTTATCCAGGGGTCTCGGCTGTTATGCAAAATCCTCATGTTATGGAGAGGAAACGGGCAGAGATGGAATGTTTTCCCTAACCATTTGGCGAAGGTGGGGCTGTGAAGTATCACTTCAGCTTCCTGGCTTTCAGGCATTTGCTCACTAGACTGTCTTCAAAACATATATCTGAACCCTCCTCTTCTGAAAGGAAGCCCGTCCTTGTCTACGATTGATTTTTCATGAGATTTGTGCAGAGGGTGACTCACGCCCGAAACATGAGCACATCTGTTTACTACCGAGGCTCACATGTACTTCCCAGAAGGATGTTTTCTCTATCTGTTTCCATGAATCTGGCAGAACTTGCTTTTTATCTATGGAAACATTTGTTCAAAAGATGGAAGGTTCCTGGGAGAAAGCAATCGGAGTATGTAACATTTTTTTCTTTTATCAGAGCTTTACACACCATGACTTTGAGAGAACTTACCATAGTTTTCTGCATTGAATCAAATATGGCTGGAGAGAAGCAGGTGCTGTGCATCATCACAGGGGTACTAGTGAAACGGGGGGCAGAGATTGTCCCTAGAGCAGGATGTCTCCCGTTATTATTATCTCCTTTGAAAATGATCCTGGGTTTAAGCATGGTGCTGCAGGCAGTGCTGCAAGGAGTTGAGGTGATGTGCTGGCTGTTCCTTGGTGTTTTGGGAGAGAGAGAGAGTGCTGGTGTGTCATGCCTAAGGTGGGTATTCTTTGGACCTTCTTTTTCCTCTAGGGTTTAGCCACTGGTTTTCGTGTGTGCAAGTCAAATGGTAGCTCTGAGAAAAAAGCAGCTTGTTTCTGATAATTCTCCAGATCCTGGGGTTTGCACGTGCATTGCTGTGACTTGTGGGGACACTGAGGGTACTGAGGCCAGAGTAGCTCACGCAGGTGAACCCCACACGCCAGCATTCCCTGGTGTTTCTGTAACATCTTGAATCGTCATTGGCTCTTAGCGGTCACCTGCCTGGAGGACATTTCTGATGAGGGTATCCTGGGTTTGTAAATAAGGCAAATATTCCCATGTGTTCTGACTTCGCAGGTGGTTCTTAGCAGGCTGTCTGGCGGGGCTTGCTGACTGTTTAATGGGGCTTCTAATTAGAGCTACCTTGCAAAATTGCCCTGTGTTGCCTGTTGCTGCCTCTGAAGGTGTACTGTTACTGGAGACCTTCTGGTGGGTCTGTTACTCCAGGGCTAAGTGCTGTCCCCCGCCACGTGCTTGAAAACAGCATGAGAGGAGCAGCAGGAGCTGAAAGCCTTTGCTTTGCTGTGGCCCGACCGGCCTGCCTCAGGAGCCGTGTTTATAAAGAGCTTCCTAATGAAGGGAAAAGAAGCTGGAGAGTTATTTTCTAAGAATAAAAATTCCTTTATGGCTTTTTGAAAACTGCTTTACACTTTGCACAAATGATCGCTTAGCATCTGCCAGGCTGGGCTTTTGCCATGTGTGGCAGAGGATACAGTTTGTGTAGTTGCAAGCAATCTACTCAAAAAGCTTTTGTGTAGTCCTGGAGCCCAGGAACTTGTTAATTTTGAGCAGTCATTTTCCACATTTAGCCCATTAGAGACGCTATTTTTGGTGACCTAGTTTGAGCTCTTTAAAAAATAATCAAGCAGCATTTTTGAGATCTGATTTGTAATGGGACTGTGGATTGGTTTTGCAACTTGAAATGAAAGTTAGCGGGGAGGGGGCCTAAAAACTGTTTCTTTATCTGCCTGGTTCTTCAGAGCTAACATTTGCAGTTGTTTTTAGAAGGCCTCTAGGAAGGTTAATCTGACAAAGGCTATGGCTTGGCTTCACCGCTTCAAGGGCTATTGTTTGACATGCCGCTGGGAAAATAATAAAGTAGCTAGGTTTAAATAATACTTTCTATGTGATAACCTCCAGGAGTGCTACCAAGTATTACTAGGCACGATCCAAATGTTGTTAAAGCCTGTGGATTCACTTGCTCCCCAGTGCGTACGACAGGGTTTGGATTAGAGAGCGAGCGATGGGGGTGGTTGCCATAGTGGTTTGCCTTGGGTTATGCACTGGCTCAGCTGCGGCAGAGCTCGGATTAGGACTTGCACCCAAGGATCCTGTTTCTGTTCTGTAGCTTGGCTGTGGGACTTGGTACCAGACAGAACTCCTGGCCTCTGGCACTTGTGACCTCAAAGATCATCTAGTTCCAACCTCCCTGCCGTGGCAGGGGCATCTCCTACTAAATCAGGTTGCTCAGTTATTTGATTTTGCATTTTCTGGCAATGCTGGAGTGACATTGCAGTGGAAACACGCTTTTTTCATTTATTTATCCTTCATTTTCTCTGAATACCCCTTTCCCACACTGTGGCCAGCAAGCTGCTTTGCTTGAGGAGCACACCCCGACTTCAGGCTCCCTCCTGAGACCAGGGAGAGCAGCCTAGCAAAGGAGACACTGGAAGGAGAAACACAGAGTGATCCTCTGGATCCCTAAGAAGAATCTCTGTGATATTTTTAAGGATCTGCAAATGTAGGGATTAAATCTGCCCATTCAGTAGGAAGGCAGAAGGCAGCCACCTCTCTAGGAGACACAGCAGTGAAGGGTGCCCCTGACATGGAAAGGCTCGGAGGCTGTTGAGGTAGCTATAGGAAAAATGTACAACCATCATGCGTCATGGATATGTGCACCTCCTGGGCATCATCTTTGGAAGCTCCTTCAGCGGGGCCCATGGAAAGGGAGGAATGGAGCCAAAACAAGTAGAATTGCAGCAAAGATTTGGAGCAGCTGTAAGACTCCTAGGGCCAGCCAAACCCTCCCATTAGGGAGTTCAAAGTTGGTCCTTCATCCCTCTTGATCCCCGCTTGAGGCTTAGCCTGCGTGGAGCTGACCCATGGAGCACAACTCTGCTTCAGATTGGCGTTTCTTACCACTGGATGCCCTGTGCCTCTGTTGTCTCAGCATAAATACTCTTCCAGAGGCCAGGAGTTGGCAAAGATGATCATATAATTCAGTTGAGATCAGACTGTTTATAATTAAAAACGTTTGGCCTATTAGAAATATGAGACTCCTATGTTTAATTTACATTTGATTTAAAAAAAATGGAAGGAAATTAGTAATTTACCAGTTTCTGTTGCCATTTTCATGTTTCTCTAGCTCACAAGTATCTTGATCCAACAAATGAGATATGGTAAATGTTCTAAATACTGTTTAATTTATTTTTTTTTAACTGAAAAAATATGTAAATGCTGGAGAAATTATACTTTGAAAAGTGGCTACTGCAAATTAACAGCATTTCACATGGATCTTACTTTGCATTTTTAATACATAATGCGTGTCCCAAATTACATGATTTGCATTATAAACCAGAACAGCTCCTGTGTCGCTGCTGCTGTCCAACAGTTGAATAACAAGGCTTTTCTTTCCAAACTGTATAAATACATATTTACCCAAGTGGTGCAATTTAGGGCTCTTCTGTTTACATTTTTTTTGGTCAGTCAATCACACTGACATCTTTTGTAGTCAATACTTTTTTAACGTATCTGAGTAAATCTGGCATTTGAGGAACGGAAGTGCCAGCCATGGGCTGGAAGCAATCATTTGGCTCTGAAGCTGACATTAGGACTCCAGAGTTGGGCCTTATCTGTCCCTTCCCTCTGCCCTGAGTTACCATGTTGTGCCATCCTCAGCCATGATGGTTTTCCCTTTCCCCTCAGTCATCCACACCTGTTTTCAGTAGTTTTCTGGGATTGCTGATCCTCGTTGTCAAAGGAGATTCAGTTTACGGGTTTAATGTTCCTGCACTGTTAGCGTGGTGTCCCCACTGCTTGAATTTCATTCCAAGCCGGAGGTCAGAAACATGAGTGATTTCGCCGAGTTAGCTCACTCCAATACGTGTTGGCTTCTTTCTTGGATACGAGGAGGGAAAAGGGAAATGAGTGGATGAACTTTCTATTTCTTGGGTTTCCCCTCCCTTGCCCAGTCCCCCAGGTTTCTTAAGCATTCAAGGGTAGTGTGTACTTGTAACTCAGTTGCCTTGCCTTTTAGCTTCCATTGCCAGGTTTCAACTGAATGTGTCAGTCGGGTAGAGTTTCCTACGACAGTGTGTTCCAGCAAGGACTGGGAATATAATCACAGGGGAGATGACAGGGAGCCAAGTCAGTGACTCCCCATAGGATTGGCTGCAGCTTGAGCTTCACCACACTATTGGTCTCAAGAAAATTGCTTCCCTACAAGAAGCAGTTGGGAAAACCAGCAGCTGTGATTGCTGCTGCTCATGAACCTGCTTCTCTTCACTCGTCTCTTGCCCTTGAGCAGAGCTCTGCAGCCTCTGGAGCTCTTCATTCCCTGTCCTTGTGTGGCTCGTGGCAGACAGGGCGAGTTCAGTGCGCAGGACAGTTTAAATTTCTCTCACTTAGATGAACTGAACCCTAGAGACGAGTAAGAGTTGTATGTTGTGTCATAGCACCTAATAAACAGGCATAGTATCTGCTGAAACTGGGAACGTGCAAGTTGGTCTGTCTAAAAGTATTTAGGAGTCTGATGTAGCCACGGATGTGGTGAAAGCATCGCTGACAACATTTGCTTCGGTTTTGCTCTGTGTAGTGCGTGCTGGTGGCATTGCGCCTGCCTCGCAAGTAACTGGTAAGTGCTGTTAGTAATTTCATGTTTCTGGCTTCTCTGCCCAGGAATGGAGGCTTTTCAGGCAGAAGAAGTGTTTGTGATAAATGATGGAAGCAACAGCACTTCATGCTGTTCTAATAATATGTAACCAAGTGAAAAAATCCAATAAATGCCTGTGGTTACCTGGCTGTGCAGGACCTGTGCTGGTGCCAGCAGTGTCAGACGAAGCCCCTTCAGCCTGTGAAGGACTGGGGACAAGAGCTGGTCAATGTGTTGGCTGCTTGGGGAATTATTTCCCACACAAGAACCCTGGATAACGGGAGCTCTGGTTCCTTGGAAGGGCTGGTGGAAAGCAGCTTGTTTGTGTGGGTGAGCAGCAGCTTTTCTCCTCCATTAAGAGCGCTGAGTGCCCCCCAAAAGGAAGTCAATGTGATCCTCTTTTGGGTTTGCCAGGAGCTGCCACGCTGAGGGGGGGAGTTAAAGGTGGTAGCAGGGGAGCTGTCGCAGCTTGGGCAGTGGGAAGTGAGAGGTTTGCTGGGCAGCCCCTCGCCTGGGGATTGCCAGGGAAGCTGCCAACTTCACGGCACGTTCACCTTGGCACAGCAGAGGATCGAAGAAGGTTTTCCAACACTTTCCCTCTGCGGATCGCCCGCGTTACGCAAACTGAGCAGATTCTCAGCCCACTCTCTGTAAGCGTCAGGGCTTTTTTTTGAGAAAAAGAAGCTGCTTCTAATCAACATTTTCAAAGCATCCTATTTATTGCTCTGACCTCCGTGCGGCATTGCAGACTGGAGGGGTCTCGCTCCCTGGCTCTGTCTCCATTTGCTACTTTGATGTGGCACTGGCACAACCACCTCCTCCTTCCCTTGTGCCCGGCTCCCTGAACCGTTTTGGCCTTGCAGTAGTTAGAGACATCTAGTAAAAGGCTGTGTACCGCATTTCATGCATATGCTAATGGCTATGTCCTTCTGGAGTGTGTAATTAAATCCATAGCGACCAAAGTGGAGCCACACCGTGGAGTTACCGCTAGTTACTGCTATTTTCAGGACAGTAGGGACTGTTCATAGTCTCCCATACTTTTCACTCAAGTGCAGCTGTTAACTCAGCATTGCTAGGCTAATGGTTAGCGATTGGACTTGATGATCTTAAAGGTCTTCTCCAACGTGAGTGATTCTGTGATACTTTGTTCCCAGACTGTCTGCGCCTGTGAGGCATTGAGCAGAAGCTTATCTGGTGAGTGATACGCAGGGAAAGTGCGATGGAGCGGAGTTGTCTCAGTGGCAACACACGTGCACCTCAGAAGTCGTGCCTGAGATGAGAGAGTGAGAATGGCAGCAGCGGGATACTGAGAAATTGGGAATTGAAGATACATAATATAAACAGCTCTTTTGCCAGCCGAAAACCCAGCAGGATGATGATAAAGTGCACAATGTTTATTGATATCTGAATGACTATTTGTTGCCAAAAAATGCATTTTAGAACTTAGCATAAACTCAGTTATCTGATTCTAGCACAGCTTAGTATTTATTAGGAAATATATGGCTTTTTTATAGCCATTGTTCACCTTAGGGAGAAAATAAAAAAAGAGAGAAAGCCATTTTATTTTAATAGCGCTTACTTCCTAATCTAAGCACTCTGTACTAGCAGCTTGGTTGCAGTGTGGAAAGAAATGGTGGATATTACCATTTATCCTTTGTTATGGAACACTATCACCTCTCTCTATCTCCATCAGCAGAGCCAGGCAATAATTTACTGCTGTGGACGCTGAGGGATATCAGCTCCCAAGCTGCTCCGGTTCAGGTAGTTTGTCATCATGAGCTTTCAAGAAGGTAAATAAGTTGATTAAGAGGGAAGATTTGTCATGTCAGCATTTTTGCCCACCTAGAAGGCAGAGCTCTTTTCCTTCCCTCTTTCTCTCCTACCCCTGTCTCTCTTGTGCAGAGTTTTCTTTGATAAAGAGACAGTTTTTAGCTGTGCCTCAGACATCGCAAGTGTTATATATATGGAAATATAAATGATGCTGATTAGCCAAATGCCGTGGTTTGAGGATAAAAGTTCAATCAGAACATGAAGAACAGGCTGCCCCATGCATGATCAGCCCTTCAGCAGCTGCCAGAGAGATTCCTACTAATGCTCAGAAAAGCAGGACCTAGGAAAGGCAGTCAGTAGCTGTAAAAGGTGAAGACGCATGCCTGGTGTAACACCGTCTTTTTAGAGTGTGCGTTCACATTTGCCAAAGCTCCTCTGGCAGTTCCCACATTCTGTAGTTTGTCTCCAGAAATTCACGTAAGGTAAGCATAGGGAGCCAAGGAGCAGAGAGCAATCCCCCAGTCATCTACCACTGTCACCTGATTCTTAGTGATTAGGAGTTTAGAGAGCTGAATGCTGTGCCCCCGTGTCTAGAACTGATCGTACTGTAGTTAGGCTCTGAACACGCCTTCAAGACAAAGGCTATGGATGTGATAATTTACAAACTTCACAAACACAGCAAAACTCCATCATCCATCCCAGTCTGCTTCAAGTGGAGCCAGTTTGGTTATGACCCACCAGAGTGCACTGTGGTATGCTGGAATTAAATTTTAGTTTTCAGAGAGTGAGACAACAGTTCTCCTCCAGCACAAGGTAAGTCAGATTCTGGAGGTGGGAGACTTGCGAAGCGCCATGCTTTAAGCCAGGGCTGCCATCTAAACTCATCAAGGGTCACACCAAGATTTTCTTCTTAACAAGGCAGGAAGTGTAACAGGGCAAGAAAGGGCTAAACCCAAATGTCTGCACCAGCCACGGCAGACTTCTGCGACATTGTCCTCCAAAACATAAGCCAGCCAGAGTTTTGCATGAAGCGTAGCTTCAGAGAAGAGCATCAGAAACTTTTTACCCGAAGATGCTCTTCTGACTAAATGATTTTCCCTTCAAAATGCTGTTAGCTTGGAAAGGATGATGGAGTTTGACATGCTGACATCACCCAGGGAGGACATCCTGAGGCAGAAAAGAAAACATTTCCATCTGCATTTCGACAGCAGCAGCAGCTGCGTGTGGTTATATTCTTTGCAGAGCAGGGACAGGCTCACGATTTGAATGGTTTGGAGCACATTCTTAAAGACAGAATTCAGAAAATGCACATGCTTTAGCTCACAGAGTGAGGTAGTTTTTCTAGTCCAGGTCCACAAATAATGTACCTCCATCCCACAGTGCTTGCGTTTCAGTTCTGGTCTTCTCAGTGAAAACCTCAGGTGAAGTCCCTTGGCTGAACCTGGCTTTAATATGGTTCTTTCTTGTCCTGCCTGACCCAAGACTGCGGTAGATAGACATTGTTGAGGGGAAGCTGGTTATGGCTGTGGTAAGAACAGCAAAGCCTCTGGGGACGCAAAAAGGACTTCCTGATCTTACGCTGCAGTGCAGGAGCTCTCCAGATCAGCCCCGAGCCCCTTTGCTTCTCTAAAATGAAAGTATTCCCTTCTACTTGCTGTGTCACGCAATTGCTAATTTTGAAATACACCTTCAGCGTTGTCAGTACAGTTGAAATTAATCCCAGCACAACATTCCTAGAAGGAAAATACCTGCTGTGAGGAGCTGTGCGGGCTGGCAAACCTCTTCATCGAGCCACCCTCCCCTTTGCGGGTGCACATCCGTACCTGTGTGAGTTCCCAACGTCAGCTCTGGCCAGTCCCATTCCTCAGGTGTCCTGCAGTGCTGAAAACCATGGCTTGCTGGTGAAGATAAGAGTGAGGGAATATTTTCAGTTCCGTGAAAGGACATAGCTTGAAGATAATTAATTAAAACTGTTGGGAGTTTCTTTGAAGCAGCCTGTAATTAAACATTAGGATTTCTTGTGGAACAATTAGGTAATTTTGGCCTGAGGTATCTCCCCCACGCTTCTTGGTCCCAAGGGGAGGAATGATGAAATTCTGTTTTAGAGCCATGCTTTGTTACAGTTCTGTCTGTTTAAATTGATTCAGCTCTAGTTATAAATCTCGTAAAGAACAGCCAACGCAAAGGACACGTTAATTTGTAAGTGTCCTGTGAGTTAACTTTCACTCCAGCAGAAAAGGAAAACGCAGTTTGCCTTGTTGTTGGAAACACCAGAATGTGAAGTGATATAAGAAGGAGCCTCCAGCACGTTCCAGATCCTTGTCTCACATCTGTATCTGCAGTCTAGTATTTGCGGAGAGGGTGGCAAGGGCTATGACAGTGAGCGTTCTCCCATGGATGTTAGCCTTGAGGCCGTGATGCGATGCTGAGAGCCGGGGGGTCAGTTCTCTGTTCCTTGAAGTTTGCTGTGAATGTGGTCACGTGGGTTATTGGAGTCCCATGTACCCATTTGTACCCTTCTGATAATACTCTGGCAAGGCAAAGGTGTTGAAGTGCCAGGGCTGTAATTATCGCTTTAGACAGGGAGTGCCTGCTGATTTTTAGGTGCGGGTGAGACAGATTAACCTTAGCCTTTGGGATCCCCATGAGCCGAAATTGAATTGTTGGAAAGACAAGTTGGAAAAGCCAATGAACCTTCACTAGAAATGGCAGGATTGCTGAGATTTGTAGTACATGGTGCGTGGGTGTAACCATCAGCTCTGGTTTAAATAAGTAATTTGAAAGAAATGCTTCCACGAAAGAGCCACTTTTCAGCTCTCTTCACAGAACTCTGAGCATTGACTTGCAAAGATCATGGTTTTTATCTGTAACTGCGTGATAATTTGTGTTTTGCTCTTTGACTTTGCAGCTTCATTTCAGTTAAGAATTCCATTACGCAGCGTGAGGACTTTGTATGACACAGACCTTTCCCTTTTCTGGAAAGCTTACAGCCTAAATAATCAAGAGAGGGGAAGAAAGCTGGTGATTTTATAAAGGCAAAGGAAAATTTGCTAAATCCTCTCTTGGGGAACAGAGAAGCAGAGAGATGAACTGTTGAGCTGATGGAAGGGAATAAAGAGCTTTTAAAGAAAGAGGAGACTGGAAAAGCTGAGCTTGGCTTGTTTAGCAAAACAAAACCTCAGATGGGGTACTAATTACTCTCAATACCTGGGAGCAGTTTGATCTAAAGGACAGTGCCAGCACACAAGGAAATGTCAAATAAGATACAAACCTCTTTGCTTTCGAGAAGGCGTGGGCAGGTGACAGTTCCCGTCATTCTCAAGCTCTGGTTCAGCAGAAGCCAAAGCTCTTGCAGTGACAGGCCTTTAACATTCCTGCCAGCAAGCGTAATTAAGGTCTGTGAGGGTTGCATCCTGGACAGAATTTATCCCTGGGTTTGTAATGCTTTAATTTGGTATCCAGTGTTCATGGACTGGCAGGGTCAAGTAGGGATAGGAAAGTACTGTAACAGACATTGGCAAAGTAGGGTGCTCAAGTATTTGTCCGAAAGGTCATCTGTCCATGGAAACCCGCTGGGAAAAATATTGTGAATATCTTGCTGCGTCTGGGAGTCAGAGAGCTAAACGCGAGCCTCTTCTGCCCCTGACGTGCAAGAAGGACTTCAGAGCATCAAGCGTAACGGGTGCAAGCTCGCACGCACACGCGCACTACTTGCCAGCATTTGGCTGGTTATATATTTACACATAAAATTTTCTCCAAATGCAGTCGGCACAGAACAAGTCCATCATATCGCATCGGTTTAAGTAACAGAAAAGGCTGGGTTTGAGCCATCCTGGAAATATCTATGCAAGGTCATTGTATGACCAGATGATATTCCGGGGGCATGCCGTCACCAGTTAAGGCCATGATTCAAAGCCTATGAAATGATATTTATTGACTTCAAGGATTTGCCCCATCCAATTTAATGCTCACAAAACTAATTTATTCAGTAAGTTAAAGTATTGAATTAATTCAATAAAACAGAATGGATTTATTAATTCAGTAAGATTTGTCTGAGGCCTGAAAGGTTTGTTATGTGCATCTGGTAGGGAGTTGGGCAGAGTGGGTCAGGAGGCAAGGGCAAACGCATCCCTCAGACAGTGGGACCATGCAGGAAGGTAACTGAAATTCAGAACAGTGGGAATAATAAGCTATTAGAAGTCCGAAGCGTCTCTTCTGTCTAGGGCCTCGTGAGAAAACAGGGAGGAGAATAATAGTAGGGTAAAGAGGCTGTGAAAAAACATGGAGAGACTAGTTCTCTGGCTGCAGTGTCTGGAAGCATGTGGTACTTTAGGAAATAGCAGATTCGAGAAAGCTGCTGCTGAAATTGCATATATATATATATATATGCTCCATCTCCGGGAGTAAAATACCCCTGACCTGCCATCTTCTGTTTTCACAATTGACTCTCAGAAGCACTGGTTGCTACAAGTAGAAGAGAATTGAGTAAAAATCAAAAAAATAGAAGTCCTTTGGAGCCAGGAACGCCTGCAACTTTAACCTGGCATTATACCTGCCACTTGAGCTTTAAAGTCAGGCTGGGTGCTGTGAGAATGAGAACTAGGCTTGCTCAACTGAGAAAAAACTGTCATTTTAGCCAGGATTTTTTTCTCTTATGTCACAGCAGCATGCAATTCAGTGAGGAAACTATGCAAGGATTGCATTCTTAGAATATCTGAAGAAAAGAAATTCTGCAGGCATACAAACACACGTGCTTTTTTTGTTTGTTTTGCATATATGTAAATTTGTAAATACATGTAAAAAATATATATCTCTGTACCGGTATAGATATATAGATCTATGCACGCATTACATGTATGTTGTTTGGAAGATCTGAAATTTCTGAAAACTCCAGAGTGGCAAAACTTAATTCTGCAAGATCCTCAGGCACTTTTTAGAGTTAAATTAATACTGGTATAAGTAAAATGGTAATACTATTTGTTAAAAAAAGAGAGTATTTAAATAATTCATTTTCCTATTGGTTATATGGAGTGTGTTTCTGTTCAGCAATTATATGCTAAGTAGAAGCAGCCTCTCCTGTAACGATTTCATGATAATCTGACCTTTGATGGTCCTAGCTCACAGCAGCTGGCACTCTCTCTGTAGTTTACAGACTGTAAAGTAATTAATATCTGTGAAATACCACTGCTGACCACCTGATATAGTTGGGTTCTTGAGTGCTCCCTTTTCTCTGTCTCTTGTGCCGTCTTTTCTTTCCTTCTGTCCCTGAATGTTGAATGATGGACTCATTTTCAAGGCTACTACCAAGCCCACAGCTGGATGCCAACTTCAGGCAGAGGAGGCTCTCACTGGAAGAGAAATCTCTGCTGGGTCTGCTAAAGGTGAATTGAGATGATCACCGAACCCCCTGCATCCTCTTTCTGAGGAAGGACACGTCCCCAGTGTGGTCAGCAAGGTTAAGGAGGCAGCAGTGGACAATTTCAGTCCATTCAGCCCAGACTTTGCTGTGTTTTTCAGGCACAGGTTGGCTCACTCAGGTGCAGTTTTCACCATCTCAGAGTGGCAAGTGGATCGTGAGTTTTTGGGGGTCTCTCTGCTGGACCGGTTGTGCTGAAGGGCACATCCTAGCTGAGGGAGGCACTGGTGAGCACCCTCTGTTTAGGGGATCAGAAGACATAATTCAAAATCTGCCATGCTTGATTTTATTTAATGTTAAGTACAATAATAGCTCTTGTGAAAAACTGTCTTTCAGGGAAAGGTAAGAGGGTGTTAAATAAAAACAAGCGAGGAGAGAGACTGCTTTTTATCTTGCTGCATTATTTTATCATTGTCAATCAGCTGGGAAGTCCTTTGAGTTTATTACTGTATAGTCAAGAATATTGCTTCTGTGATGACATTAATGACTGAACCTCTCTTCCATCCTTAGTTATGACAATGACCAGTCTGCTTGTTCTCCTTCAACAAGCTATTGTGTGGTTTAGTACATTAAGGAACATTATTAAATATAGAGGTTTCCTCTAATTAAGCCATTGGCGAAAGATTGCTTGTCCAATCATTTTCTAGTGATAAGTATTGAAGGAAATTATATCTTATACAGAGAATTAAACTCTTCCTGCCATGCTTCTGCTAAAAAAAAAAGAACAAAATGATATAAAAATAAAGCAATAAGATTGCAAACTCAAGCACTCAGAAATTAGATAATGCCAGAATGACGGCTGCATGAACCTGCCTTGCGTTAGTAAAGGCACATTCTGTCCTTGCCCACTCTTGATCACAAGCAATTTCCCTTTTCTCTTTCATCTCTTGCCCTGTGCCCCATCTTTTCTGTTCATGAAATCACCATTTCTTCTGCACTCTCAGCTCTCAAGCTTTTGAGAATGTTTATATCAGGAGCAAAACACTTTTTCTAGACTTGTTCCTGGAAAAGAGAAACAATTTTATGTAGATTTTTCTTCCCAACACACCCCTCCATTAACTCACCTATAACGCAAACAAAGAAAAAGGTGGTGTTTGTGCACCTTGTGGGAAACACCATTTGTTCATTGTTTCAATAATTGCATGTAGGAACAGTGGTATATTTAAGGCATCTGGTTATTCTGGACATGAATTAAGAAAAGCTTCCATCTGTAAAATTGTGCATCTTGCTTGGTTCAGAAAATGTAACGAGTAGGAGAAGTTTTTATCATGCTCCCTTGAAGAAGAATAGTGGAATTAACGCAGAGAAAAACCTTATCTTATGGTTAGTTTAGTCACTGCAGATTAGAGGTTGTTTTCCTGGTTGGTGGCACCCTGCATAATCTCAAAATCTGGAGTTTACTTGTCTTTCCTAAAGAATATCTCTGAATATAAAAATCAGCTGCGTTTACTAATTGCTCATGTCTTATAAATTATAGATCGATCTTTGAAGGAGACTTTAACAATATATTAAAGCCTGAATAACAGAGCTATTCTCCAGCTTCTAGATAAACAATATAAAAACACAGCTTTGAAAGCAACAAGAAGCCTCTTCACTTTTTATCTTAATGGAAATAAACCTAATCAAAAGCCAGCGATTAATGAATCTCTCCAGGGTTTCTATTCTTGCAGAGATTAGTTACGAAGGCTGAAGTGGTTTCAATATTTAGGTGTGATGTTAAGCTCAGATGGTGTATTTATATATGCTCAGCTAAACATACAAGTTGCTAAACCCCCATTTTTGGATGAAGATTCTTCTCTTCAATGAAACCAGACAAACGGTCCACAACTCCAGTATTTACTAACTTACATGTGCAAAAAAATGTCCTAGAGTGCCAGTAAAGCTGGTTCCTCCCAGGAAACGTGTTTGACATACACATTAAAAAGGGGTTATTGCACATATGAAACAAATGGAATGTATGTTTTTAAAAAAGTATTTCCTTGAGAAAGGAAAGCAGAGCTCTGAAAAAAATAAGCTAACTGCTTTCTCAGGATTGGACAGACAGCTATTTGATTCTATGATTTTATGATGTACAAAACATAACACATATTAAACGAACAAGTAAAAGCTCTTTTTGCTGTTAAATGCCCCAAAAACGTTCCTAGGATCTTCACGGGCGGCTGCTTACTGTGGCGTGTAATTCTGGACACCCTGTTACAGCTTGTGCCGCATTTGTCCTGTGCAGTCTGCCGTTTGGCCTCTCATCAGATGCCTGGCCTGTCACAACCATCGCGGGAAAGGCATCCTTTTTCACTTCATGCACTTGGTTATCTCGGGCTGCAGGTAAGCCGGAGGAGCTGGGAGTGCTTCTGAGGTGTGAGGGACTGTGAGTGTCCGTCCTGCTCCTCCTCCCCTTCTGTTTTCTTTCTGTGGAAAGGAGACTTGGGGATGGAAGGGCTCCCTGGCATGCTCCCACCGATTTCGTGATCCAGAGAAGCAAGTAAGCAGCCTTCCGAGACTTAGTTCAGCATAGACACAAGCACAAGTGTCCTGAGGATTTAGAGTACCACAAATGGGAGCAACGAGGAACCAAATGCTTTTTTTTTCCTCCTGTAGATGATATCGTGTTTTGTCAAAATAAAAGCACCAATTTGGTTGAGTCCACTGACATCTCAGGATGCCTGTGGCCGCACAGTTGGCACTGTGTGTAAACAGGACTGAAGTATTGGGCGGTGAAGGTAACACGTGGGGTCAAGGCTCCTTGTGTTGTTAGGAGAGCACCTCTGCTCCAAGGACAATAGTGTTCAACTACAAAAAAGAAAAGTCAAAGCTTATTGTGGGCGCAGACGTCCCAATGTGGTGGGCGCACTGCTGGCCAAAGCTGCCTGTCTGAAACAGGCGTCGGTTTTATCAGACATCCCTCACTTTGTCTTTCTGGGTGGAAGCTTCCCTAGACCCTTGAATGTGCTCACAGCTTCTTGGAGGCTATGGCTGGCTGAGGGAAGCTGATAAAAGACCATGTCTTTTCCCATGGTTATTACTTTCTTAAAATCCTTCCAGAGTGTTGATAGTATTTGGTTTATGAAGTAGTAGTTTGTGCAATTTTATGTTGCCTTGAAAGAAACCATGATTAAGCTTCCAAAAGCAGAGAAAGCAAAACGCATCAATCCCTCCGGTAGGAAATGGTGTAACTGGGCAGCTCTAAGCCTGATGTGTTTTGAGTTTCTGTAAAATGTAGCTACAACTAAACAGCCCAAATGGTGAAGCATTTTGCAACAGCATAATGCTCTCATTTTAGTCTCTCCGATCTAATTTATGACTAAGCTTTTCCCTTGGGAAATGATACAATAAACTCTCTTGGAAACCATTCTACAAATATATTGAAGGCCAATCAGGTGTTACAGATATAATGTCAAAATTCTTATTGACTTGCTAAGTATGTAGTCATCCATAGCTTTCCTCAGGCCAGAAAGATGTTAGCTGTGAAGATTGGGTTCTTACAGACTAGAGTCTTTGTCTAGGTCTGATGTTGCTCAGCATAAACAGCTTAGGATTTATGGTGTGCACTCGGGCAGCCCATGTACCTCAAAGTTAGACACTTCCGAAGGAGATACCCCAACAAAGGAATTACATTTTAGCTAGAAAACATTGGGAAGATTCTCAGATGCTGATGTAGGCCTGATCAGTTCCCTCTATTCCGATGATTTTTTTCACTGAAAAGTAGGTGTAGATGTGTGATACGGTCTAACGCCCGAGCTTAAGTTTGACTCAGTCAACGGCAAAAATACTTGGATACGTCTAAAAACTGCATTTCAAGATTTCAAAGCAAAAGGTGGGGGGTTTTGCCCTGTTACATATTATTCCTACTTAGGTTTCCATTCCCACACTATTTTATCTATTTTTTTTTTTTTTCATATCCTACATTGTTTTCCTAGCAATGCTTTGCAAAATGAGTCAACGTTTATATTTCAAAGGCTCTCCGTATTTTTGTCCATCTCCATTACATGTATTATTTATGGGGCCTCCTTTCTAAATGCCAGATTTGGGCATTGATCTGCAGTTTAATGGATTCTAGGCTGGCATTTATTTTGCCTCCAAGCCCTCCCTAGACCCTTTCGTAATTTCTCTTAGTTCAGATTCAGCCTAACTTGCCTCATGCATGCAACACTGTGATTCCTCCATCAAACTCGGTAAACAAATAACTACACAGCTAATTCTCCTATTTTAATATATGAAAAGTCCTACTCTTGGAATAACAAAATGTAAAGACCCAACTATTCAGAATACAAAGCTTTATTTCAACAACTCCCAAGGTGATTTCTGTAAATTATGTAGCAAAATCTTCACTTACCCTCGTCCAGTGGCATCTAACTGAGTGGCACTTTAAATATGGAGAAGTCAAATGCTATGTTCAAGCCATTGAACTACTGCTCAAGATATTATTAATATTTTGTAAGCATATTACCAAAGAAGACTAGATGTCTGGGAGAAGAGTAGGATTTAAAGTTTCTACTAGCTGTTTCAGATAAGCGAATCATGGTTCGATAATCGCAGCCATGCAGCAGTGCAAGGCTCCTCAGGTGCAGCTCTTAACAAAATTACATCTAAGCCCTTCCTTTGCCTTTAATATGTCTTAAAGCAAACTGAAAGACTAGCAGAAGTTCCTTTCAGTTTGGTAACAAATCTGATTCTCAACTGCACCTTTAGTGTTTTGGACAATAAATTCTCTGCAGCTGCCAAGGCAACTCTAGTTATGATACACTGCTTGCTTCTGGATCAGGCACCAGAAAAATGTTTTTCACAATCTATGTTCTGATGTTGATCAATGTGCTCAAACTTGACGGATTTTTATTGAAGCTTATACAGCGTACCTGAAAAACTGCTGGTGCTCAGGAGGGCTTAACATCACAATTTCACAAGTGTTGACGTAATTGAAGGATGCACAGCGTGAAGGAGTTAAGACGTGAGCTTGTTGTGGAACAAAATTCCTTATGTGCATCCTGTGTGTTAGCTTTGATGTTGTCTCTAAATACAGTGTTCTCTTAGACATGAGAAATGTCAGTACGCACTTACGCATTTCTCATGGTTATGGATGGGGCTTTGAGAGAAGCTGATAAGAGCCATGTGCCTGAATCCTGTAGATGTGTCTCCCAAACGCCTTTGAAAATCTTGGTTTATCGTGTCATTAAAATTTCATAACCATCAATGAGCAATGCATGGAACAGCTAATTGAGCTCCATAAATTGCAATAGGCTAGCTATTTCCACATTTTGGATATTAGCATTTCCTGTAGAGTTAGCATTGCAAGTGCTCTAGCTGCTTAGAGGCCACTTTGTGGTTATTCAGTAAATGCTAATTTTTTAATTATGACAAATGAAAGCTGTATTGCGTTTCCTGGGTGAAAATGTATGATCAAATAATGAAAATTAGTTGGATGTTGCACAGTTCTAACTAGATATAAATGCGTACCTTTTAATTGATTGAAAATCAAAACGTGAAATGCTCTGTTCAAGTCAACTTGAGATGTGAAAAGCTTCTGAAGGGCATGACATGGTGATGACTATTCACGTTCCTTATATCAGTCATGACTTTGCTGGGACGTGTTAACCTTTGTTAAGGTAGAAAGAAGCACAATGCACTTCAGAAATATTTTTCCCTCTGTATCACTTAGAAATGTGACTTTCCTAGGATGTAATATAATGCGACAAAATGCACAGCTCATGTTGGAGGGTCAGCCTGTTTCAGACTCAGGAGATGTCCGTTACCTGCTGAGATCCAAAGGGCCTTGCTGCCGCCTCCTGAAATGGATATCCCCTGAAAATAGAGATTACTGTATTTGCAACATATGGGCTGAAAAGCGTCCACTTGGCTTATTCCCCAGGTATATATACTTTTAAGTTCTTTGCACTTTCTATTTATTTCTTTGTGGTGGAAGAAGAAGGAACCCCTTCCCTGTGGAAAGCTCTGTGCCTCCCCAGACTTCTCTCTGTAGTTACTTTCGTTATGCTGCTGGACGTGGCACCCTGGCGTCTCCTGAGGACCCTGGCACCTCTGGCTCACTGCAGATGAGTGCTGGAGAGGCTTTTGTCTTTATCTCTGAATATTTATTTTTCATGTCTTTTTTATTTTTTTTTAAGGTTTGTGAATTAAGCACACTCATTCTTCAGGTGATCCGTATCTCCTGTGTTTGTGTTTATTGGCGCTTTTGAAGTGAGATCAAAACTGACTAGTGATATACTTACCTTTTGTGGAAAACGGGGAAATTAACCTGAAAGACATTAATCTGAGGTCCCACAAGTGTGAGCTGACTTCGGCACAACCCAGATCCCATGCTGGGTTTGGATCTGGTCAGACGAGGCAGTGAAGGCTTTACCAGACCAGGTTCAGCTACTGGATAAATAACGTGTCTACGGCTGAAATAAAACCCCACAATACAGCTCTCTTTGGTGGCTTAGTCGCAGCCAAACCTTCCCTGATAGATGTTAAGAAGGCTTGGTAGTGTTTATGAGAAACATCAGCTTCCCTAATCATTCATTGATCTGTTGTTCTGGGCAGAATAATGAAGTTTTTGTTGGTAATTTGCTCCGTTTCACACTCAGATTCATTTGACTCAAGCTGAAGGGTGGTTTAAGACAGCAAGGAACAATTTTGCCTTTTGCTCCCAGCTGACAGGATAATTCTGGCTTTGCTGTTGGAACTTAAAATGCTTTACCTCTCCTCAGCTAATATTACTTGTAATTAAGGGAATGGCTTGTCTAGAGCTCGCTTTCACAGCTCATCATCCGAAAAAAAGAACCCTTTTGGGTTTGGTGTCATTTGGGGACCCTATTTCTCTGTCTGCCCTGCGCATACCCACCAGCACGTTGCGAAGCTGCTGCCCCAGCTGGGCTGAGGGGAGCAGTGGCCGCAGGGGGCCGGTTAGCTCAGTGGTTTGAGCGCAGTGCTGACGACAATGACCAACACCGAGGTCGTGGGGTGCATTTTTTTTGGTCCCCATGTGTTGCCTGGTCTAGTCGAGAGGTGGCGTCCCTGCCCATGACAGGGAGGTTGAACTAGATGATCTCTAAGGTCCCTTCCAGCCTAGGCCATTCTATGATACGACATGTTGTGGTGGTGGCCGTTTTATGACAGCCCCCTGAGGCCTAGCAGAGGAGTTTTGGGATGTACAGCCTTGACTGGGTCCATTACTAGCGAAGGCTAATGGGGTTTTAGCTTTTAAAACAAAAAATGGGCTATGTGGGGCATAGTAGAGGCTGTTAGGAGATGGGTTTATAGCCACCGTGCCTGGTTTCAGGGTGCAGGGCAGTGCTGGGCCGTACGGACAGCAAGCTGTGGAATGAGAGCAGACGAGGTGAGATCTTCTGTCTAAAAATGTAGATGACAAACTTCTCTCTGGTAAATATATCAGACTTGAATCCTGTGGCTTGGCATGGTTTTAAAGCAGCTCATGTGGCTTTAGATTTGTCAGGGGTTAATACTTTTTTT
This sequence comes from Apaloderma vittatum, assembly GCF_000703405.1. NCBI lineage: Eukaryota > Metazoa > Chordata > Aves > Trogoniformes > Trogonidae > Apaloderma > Apaloderma vittatum. Next base: position 20,292 of record NW_009699351.1, on the reverse strand, counting down.
TATTTTTCCCCTTCTTACATCTCTCTCTCGTGCTAGAAGCATGCCCATTCTTATTTCAGGATTCGACACCGACAGGTCTGGTCAGAGAAGCAGATACCTTTGGCTCTTGAATCCTCAGAGGTGTTTCCTCATCTGCTTTCGAACAGCCAGGTGTCTGCTCTAAGGGCTCCCTGAACAGCATCCCTTGTCCCTTTGTGACAGGGAGCCTTTGACTCTCAGCCTTTCCTTCAGTCATTCTCACCGCTGTACCCGAACGACCCAGGAGAGCCTCAATGCACTTACCAAAGCAGCGGGAGGGCTGTGGGAGACTGAGCCTGTCGCTGCCTCTCTCGATGGCTTCTTCACGTCATGTCATGTCTCAGGAGCTGGAAAGGGGATGAGAAAAGGCAACATCATGCTGGGCAGGAATTCCCAGTCAAAATAATTCTGTGATGGGGTTAGAGGGGAATCCTGCAAAATCACTGTGGTCAGCAATCAAGATAGGTGGTTGCCACAGTTCGTTTGGTTTTCCCTGTCAGAAACTTTTAGCTTTAAGTCTGTTGGCAATTCATCTGCCTCTTTCCATCCCAGCTGTAGGTTACAGGGACAAAACGCAGTTATTTTTGTCTTTGTCTCTTTTTTTCTTTCCTGAGGGACAGACTCATGAGAAACGTGTTTTTGCAAGGACCTCCAGCCCTAGCAGGAGAATCAAACTAGGAGGTGACACTCGAAGTACCAACCTGCTGTGACTCACTCCACCTTCTTGCTGGGACACAGATTAACGCTGAAGCAAAAGCAGCTCAAATGGAGCAGTAGGATACTTGGGCTTATACCTGAGTTCAGGATACGCGAACAGGAAAATGTTCAGCCTTGTATACAGTGGATGAGAGGTTCAAATCATGACATGAGTTGCAAAAGAGGAGATCTGTCTGGCTTGAGGATTTGTGAGTCTGCACAGAAAACAACAAACATCTTTGCAGTAACTGCAACAGGGCTTGGAGTGAGCCCCAAGCGAGCAGGTGTCCTTCTTCACTAAGAAACACGTCAAAACTAGCAGTGACTGGCAAAGTGACAGTGTTGGCCAGGACGGGCTGAAACCTGAGCTGCCTGCTGTAATCCCATTAGGATTTTTTTCAAGCTGGAAAACTCACCATCCTACAAAACATGTTAACTGCTCTGCCTTTTTCATTCAAATTTTGAATTGAAAATTAAAATTAAACCCCAAGTTAATATAATGAGCCACGAGATCTAGTTAGTCAGGTTGCTATGTTCTAGTAAATTAGAAACCCTTGTTCTAGTAAATTAGAAACCCTTAGGTTTATTTTCATAAATTTGTTTTGCATGAATTAACATGGCAGTTTCTCTAGTGAATAAATAGGTTTTGCAGTACTGATGGAAGCCATGGGACTGGAAAAGAAATATTTGGGCGAAATATTTGCCATTCTTTGCCATAATTTCAGTCAGATAAACTAAACAAAGTAACAGGGCTTCTGAGTTAGGAGTGGCAGTTCACAATTACCAACAACAAAACTCTGTCCTTTTTTTTGTTTGTTTAATTTTGGAACGCAGATTTGCTGGAGGATGTGTGTTTGTGTAGTTACGGTGCTGTGGTCAATCAGGGGCCTTTCAGGTGGATGTGCCGTGGGGCAGCAAATAAGACATTCCCTAAAAAGAGGAAGCGTGGCTACAAGGGACAGAAAGGGGCAGGAGGGCTCGGTCCGAGCGGTGGCCTGGCTGGAGCCCCGGGCAGCAGCTCTGTGGGGCTCCTGGCACTGGGGCAATCAGTGCGGGAGGGGCAGCTGGGCCTATGGGGAGGAGAGGCTGGGTCAGGTGACCCCAGGGGACCAATCACAGCGCTGCTGCCCATGGTGCTCGGTGTAAAAGGGCCTGTGGTGCGGCTGGGCTGGGCCTGGGCTTGCCCTGCAGCTCCTGCCTCCTGTTTGCACACTGCACAGGAGCAACGTTTGGCAGGACAGGACAGGACAGGGTGTTTTCCTCCAGTCGCTCCAAGGCTTCCTCTTCTGTGTTTGGTTTGGGGTTTTTTTGACTGTCGTTCGGCCTCTGGGCTCAGGCACTCCCATCTGCGGCCTAGTCCAGTCTGGGACTGCTTCTGCTTGGAACCTACTTGCCCTCCAGAAGATGTGGGTTCTGTGTTAACACATTTCGTATCTTTGAATATATTTGCATACTTGTGTAATAGCTATATATAGTTCAGTGTCTTCATTGTGGTTGTTACTATTATTTTCTTTTTTGTTAAACTGGTTCAAGGTTTTTTCCAATCTCAGAGTCTCTCCCTGGTTCCCCTGTTATCCTGCCCTGGGAGGGTGCGGGGGGGTCACAGAGAGCATCTGTCAGAGTTTAGTGCCTGGCCCTAAACTTTGACAAGAGATTAAAAATGCCAATTTCAGGACCTGTTTGCCTGTGATGAAAAACAAATTCATGGCTAAGCTAGCAGAGCTGAAATGTCTGAAAGCAAAGAGCTATCATGCAACTGCTGGAAAGCTTCTGATTTTAATGGAACCAGAATCTAATGCAGCTCTGTGTTTTCCTGAGCTGTACTTCTCAACCCTAGCTCAACTCACTGGGTTCTCGTCAAAGTCCTGTAATGACCCTGTGCTCTGTTTAGATGCCAAGCAAGTCTTGAAATAGCCCCAGAGTTTTTTCAGCAGCTTCAGCTGAGTACGATGACTTTAGAAGGATAGCTAGTGCCTGGAGCTTGTGGCATGTAAATCCTTCCTTACGTATGCTGCCATACTTGTTAATAGTCTTGTGAACTTTTGTACGTACGTATGAAATCGTGGCAACAGTGGTGAACCAGCAAAGCAAAAGCCTGTCCTTTGTGCTGCAAGTCTGTGTTGCCTTTCTTTATTAATGATACATACGCACCACGTGGAATTCGATGCCTGCTATTGTTTGCCTCTTTACTTTTATTATGCTATTGACTGGAGTCCCCATTGTGTTAGTTACAGGCTGAGCACATTAAGCAGAATTTTTCTTTCTGTGTATTGTTTAAGGTATTGACTTTGCCAAAGGGAAGAAAAAAAGTGGATGCATCCACTTAAGCACACAAGTAGTTATATCAATTTCTGTCCATTAAATGTACATTACATGCACACATAAATGCACAGATTCACTGTTGTTGCAGGTTATTGCAGGCATGGGATTAGGGGGGATTTGAAAACCATATTTGAGAGACTTTTTCCAAAGTGGAAGTTCTGTTTCCGGGAGCAGCTCTGGGCAGGAACATCCCTCAGCCTGGGTGAAGTCCTGCTGAGGATGGTGGGGCTCTATGTGACTGTTGAAATGACACTTTTCAAGTGCAGATTTCTAGGCCATTAAAGTAAATTCCTTAGAATGAACTTAATTTTCTAAAAAAAAAAAAAAAGTGTGCTTTTAAATATTTTTCTTTCTAAAAACATCTTAGTTCCGTTAGTCTTTTGGCCTTTGAAAAACTGCTTCTAGTAGTTACAGTTTGTGGGCTTTTTTTTTCCCTTTACAACTCAGGCAATCAATTCCTGAGTATGAAGGTTACTGAGTAGTTCATCTAGAGAAAACAAATATTTCAGCCAACCCAAAAACACAGCAATCGTTTTGCTAAAGGTTTTGATACCAGTTTGGATCAAAGTCTGTGATATACAGCACGTATGGTTCCAGCGCTTCCAAATGAAACTTGAAGTTGAAACTTTGTAAATATTCAGTGGCTGATTTCATTCAGAAGTACAGGAGTGGGTGTTAATACATATTTGCTTTGTCTTTGTTTACCCTTACAAAGGTGAGCACTTGCACAGGTGTCTCTCTTATCCCAAGTTGTGTCCTTTCAGTCTCACCCTCAAATATCCTGTACAACAGAGTTACTTGCAGACAAACAGTCTTACCTGAGCTATGGCATTGCCCCAGTGGATTCTACTCATGTCCTGCAGAGGCCTTTGACCCGCTCTCCGCTTTGAATTGTGCAAAATCGCCCTTTCATGCATCTTTAATACTTACTTTGAATTTCTGCTCAAATTTAATAAAAGCAGAAAGAATGTCTACTTACTTATTTTCTACTTTTTCCAACTGGCATCTCTATTAAACTCAGTTAAATTGAAACAGGAATGTGGCTAAAATCAATAAGTTGAAACAGAACTTGTTTTCCAAAGTTACATTGTTGGTGGTTTTTCATCTTGTCTACCAACATCTCATACTAAAGCATCCACTGTATGAAAAATTCAGAACAAGTACAAATGGACCGTTTCTAATGTGTTTGTTTAATTTTTGTCTTTCAGTCTATCCGAGAAGTTACAGGCTATGTTTTGGTGGCTTTGAATCAGTTTGAATACCTGCCGCTGGAGAACCTGCGCATCGTTCGTGGGACCAAACTCTATGAAGAGCGATATGCTTTGGCGATATTTCTGAACTACAGAAAGGATGGGAACTTCGGACTCAGGGAACTTGGCTTGAGGAACTTGACAGGTAGGTGGAACTCGCAAGTGTTACGGGTTAGTTGTAAGGAAATAAATGAACTTGTTGATTATTTTTCCCAGTGCCTTCAGTCACTTGAAAATTCTGCAAATAACAGGGGTACCACAGAAGCTGGCAGTTGTACATCGTTTGCAAGGCTCGTGGGTACTTCATTTCATTCCTTTTTTGGAACACAACTGTATTTGTGTCGGCACTGATCAAAGGCTGCGTATGGAATTTATGCCAAGAGTGTACTTGAGAGAAAAAAAGGTGGTTGAGAGTAGATTAACTTTTTCCTTAGTTTCAAGAACATGAGCTTATTGGTTTCCTTGTGATCCTTGGTTATTGCATGCGTGTGCCTTCAGGTGGTGGGTATTTTCTGCCAAGGAAGCCATCCCTTCTGCCTCTGCTTGCGCTGCTGTGTCACCGTTACTGCTGTGCAGGGGTGGGGAGAGGAAGAGGATGGGAGGAGGACTGTATCTGTGGTACACTTAATTTTAAACTCCATTTTCTAAGCAAAAATATCGTATTATATATGGTGAGAAAAGAGTTTATTTTTCTTGAGACAAAAATTTAAGCCAAGTCCATCGTTTTATGTTCATTTGTAAATTCAGGGCTGGGTTGTGATGTGAGATAGATCAACATTTCATTTCTCCCATCTGAGGACCTACAGGCAATGGTTTGAGAGATTAAAATTTGGCTAAATATCACTGGACTGTAACTTAATAAAGTGCAGACAGTGGGCAACTCTTTTTAGGATTTCACTGGAAGCGTTTTATTTATAACTGGTTCTTCATCAGCTATAATAGTTTCTACCTTAAGCTTCAGTGATTGTGAAATGACCTTCTTGCTGCTAGTGGCTAAATGCTGACTGAAAGTCACTGACCTGAGCTGGTTGTGGAGTTTGAACCTGAGTACAGAGAGGGGGAAGCCTGTGAACTATATTTAGGCACCCTTCACGCGGCTTTTTTCATGTCACAGTATTCAGAGTGCCACACGAGTGCTTACAGTTCCTTGTTGTTCAAGCTTCACCAAGGCTGTACAGCTGAGCTTTCAGAAACAGGGGAGAGAAGGAGGTTTGAAATATTTGAGAAAATAAAACAGTTTTGACTGTCTCTTTCTGATCAGGCTTTTTCTACTGGTCATATATTCAACAATTTTCTTTACTGAGATCATGACACTGATATTAGCGTGCTTCCCAAGGTCTCTAAATCCTTGCCATCTCCTACCATACTCTTTATCACTGTCATAATCCAATTTCCTCCTCTTCTATTCCTATATTTCTTACCACTTCTCTGATTCAGGGTGTTCATTATGGCTGCCTGTGCCCTCACATAATACAGAGCTGTCACATCGGGTAATAATAGTATTATCTGTTTCTTCATGTATTTTTTCTTGTCTGTGGGTCTCAAAATGCTTCACAGAAGACATTAGGCTGGGTGAAATCAAGGCAAAGAGGTGACGTGAGGGCAAGGCCAGAGAAGGACTGGAACTCTTTCCTTGGGTCTGAAGCTGCTGTTCTGCCATGAAGCGAGGGTTTGGTTTCAGTGCTTGTTTAGCCATGGCTTTACTGCTCAGTAAGGTTAAAAAAACTTATTTTATAGGCTCTGGCTTAAGATTTTCTTCTTGAACCAGCTGCCCTGAACCAATAGGCAGTTTATCTGACTCCATAGGTTCTCTTTGGAAGCCGCTTTTACGTGATAGGTGCAGCACCAAAACTGCCCAGCAAATAGCTTGACTTTGTCTTCAAGTGTCATAAAACCCCTGCCTTAACTGAGCCTGTGAATCTTTGCTAATATGAGATCATCACGGCCACTTCATCTGATTTAGGTGTTTACAGAGGCCTCTAATGGGATTATTTGGCTCAAAATGTATTGTTGACTGTTGGAAGAAAAGTACCCTAATAACACCAGCTTGTCTCCACTGGGCACTTAAAATAGCTTCTGGGTGCTGAATATGAGCCAGTGCATGGTTCAAAATACTCTTAATATTTTCTAGATAGCATGTGCCAGGGCCTCAGGAGTCTCTTCAGCAGCTGATCTTTGACCATTTTGTGTGCTAGTTAAGATGCACCTGGCTATTTTAACCCACAACCTGCTTCTTGTTGCAAATGCTCCCCGTGCAGCATATTAATACTTAATTTATTTTCCTAACATATCCTTAGTGTGAGTAGCTGCATAAAAATAACTGGTGGATGTGGGAGTTGGTGATGTTGCAAGGCTGCGATAGATCAGCTGTGTCTGAACCTATCCTGTGTCTACGAACCGCTCCGTGCTTACGTCAGAGACGACCAGCGAGTTGTTATTAAATTCAAGACGAAGCAGCCCCTGGGAGCTCTTGAATCCCTCAAGCTTCTAGTCCACTGCAAATTTCAAGAGATTGACTTTGAATGCTGCATCTCTTACACTTGAGTAAAATAGAAACATAACTCCTGCCTTGCCTGTGAAGAACTGCCTTTCCAGGGTTTATACCGTGTTTGCAGAAACTTGGGAAGTTCTGTTCTTATTTGTGCAGTGTCTGGATGATGGAATCCTGAGGGTATTTCTGCCCAGTACTGAACAACATACAAATACAAAGACTGCTCCCTGTGTTAAATAAGTGAGGAACCTGCTTGCACCTGCAGATTATCCTCAGACTTAACCAGAGATAACGTTTCAGCCTCCCGTGCAGTACCATTTCATTATTTTCAGTGTGTTGTTAACAGCTGTGTTTATATTGCCAGATATGTCTGTCAGGTTTTCATGTTTAAATATAACTTTAAATGCTTGAATTTCCTCCCTTACACTATAAGAAAAAAAAGCAAAAAAGGACAGTTATGAAGGCAGTAAGTTTTATCTCACACAGAAAACATGATCCAGTTCTCACTGGTGATGTCTGTCAACCCGAAGGGAGGTTTGTTTGTGTGGCGCAGACTAGGACCATGTCCTAAAATTCATGTGACATTTGAAAAAAACTCCTAACTTACAAAATTCCTTTTCTCGCTTGTCATAAAATCTTAGTCATCGCTTCCACGAAAGTGTCAAAAACAAACAGACGTTGAACTGATGAAGTGGCTGCTGCTGCCATCTCAGCTGGACTCAGCTTGCAGATTCAGCTGCCAGGTAGCCTTGAAGTAAAAAGGAAGGTTTGACATACAGAACGGATGATTCAGCCTGAGATGAGCAGAATAACGGATGCCGAGGGAGAAGATCTGCCACCGCCTTCCATTCGTTGCCTGTGAGCTAGTGCAAATCATTCCTGTCTTCCCCGGGTAGCTGGGCAGTCAACCTTAACTTACCCGATGAAAGGGCATAATCATTGTTCACACTTTGAGTACTCCAAATATAGAGAATACCTGATGGCTGCGTTTCATTACAGCATTTATCTTCATGAGTGGGGAAAGAGGGATAACTCATGAGTGCCAAACCCACTTATGAAGTATCCCATATTTTCCTCTGAGAGAAGATGAATAAGAGAGATCCTGCAGCAAATGATGGATCTTTGACTGAGCAGTGATAACCGCATCTCCCCTGTTGGCCTTGGGGACAGCAGCTCCCCTGCATGTGCCTGTGCAACCACTGAATTCCTTTAATATATTAAAATAAAATGGACTTAACAGTGATTAGTTCAATAACACAACAAAGCAGCAAAATATGTAGTGTCTTATCTACTTGTTTTGCAAGAATGCAGATAAATGAAGGTAACTGAGATTCAGATGACAAACGACTATTGCAGCTGTGAGGATCTTATTTGATGGGCAGAAGAATCTTAAGGAAAGGGCAATCTTCACTGGGTGTAGAAAGTGATCCATTTTAAATTCATACTTCAGATTTTTTAATACATTCTGGGTTTTTAGGTTTTTATTAAATTTATTTTTAGTTGTTGTATAAAATATTTTTTTTAACTTCTATGATGATTTCTATATTTTTTCCCCCACCACAAGAAATAGAAAATGCTAAGGGGTGTTTTAGAGGAGGGACAAAAGTAATTGCAGCTCTTATGAAAAAGGATGGGGTTTTTTTTTTCAGTGAGTTTTTGGGGAGTTTTGGTGGGGGGAGGATTGGGTTCTTTTAACAAGGACTGCTCATTTGGTAAAATGATATTGCAGCTTGATCGAGTTGGAGGGAGAGGCATGGGACAAGTTGAATTTTCTCTTTGTTTTGTACGCTGTGCACATTTTGGACCTATAGTGTTTTTAGAAATCTTATTTAGATAACCACTCAGAGCCTGAGCGTCTTCAGCACTGTGTGACTGCATGCACTAAAGCATTTCTGTGGCAGGGATTAAGGCCTTTTTATTGCCTTAATCACGAAGCCCTCAGCCTCTGCCAGCAAGACCTTTTCTCAGACCACCCCACACGCACACTGCACGAGCCAATGTTGAGTGGACGGTGTTTGGAGATGTGAACACCTGTGTGTGTCACCTGGCCTGAGCAGAGGAGAGACTGGGGTTGTGCTGACTGTGGCGTATTCCTTAATCGCTGCCGCTTCCTAGTAGTGGAGCGAGCTGGGAGGAAAGCACTCTGCAACTTGCCTCAGGCTTCCTATGCAACAGGTGGGCAAGGCTTTGCATCTCTAACCTCGGAGAGGTGTTGCTAGGATACATGGAGGAATGAGGAATTTTTTTTCAAAAAAATCATTTTAAAAATCCCTTTGGGCACCCTCTGCATGCAGGGCTGCTGCAGGAGTTACTGGCCCTGTGAAAGAAGCTGCAGTGGCTCTGTGTCTGCCCAGGAGTGCTGCTTTTCCTCTGTCCTCGGAGCTGCATGGCCCGCAGGGGCATTTGTATCCCGGCACTTCTTTGCTGACTGGCCGGTGGGTAGGAGAGCAGGGAGGAGCACCTTGAGCACGGCTGTGCTTTCCTTGGGAAGGGAGGGCTCTTCTGCGTGGTGGCACAGCGCAGGACCTGCTGTGGGGTCGCCTTGCTCACCGCACCCCTGTGCAAAGGAGTAAGGCTTGTGGCTGCCCCCGTGCTCCTAAATGCAAGGCTGCCTGCTTCCTCCAGGGCACTGCTGGACTCCCCTGGAAAAAAAATTGCCCCATTCCAGCTACTGCTCTCCTCAGTCATTGTAGGTGTGATTTGACAGCCAGGAGAGCTTGGAGCCCGATCCCTGCTGGCACAGGCCACCCTGTGCTGAGCATGAAGACAGTTACTAGCGCAGGTTCAGGCTGCTCGCCGCCAGTTGGCATTGGTGCCTGGGAAACGCTTCCAGGCGCTCCTGGGCTTAGGGCTGCAGGCGTGGCCCTGAGGAGTCCCAGGTAAGGGACCTGCAAGCTGAGGAGTGACTGCCTCCAGCAAGCAGGAAATTGCTCACAGGCGTTATCAAGGCAAATAGGTATATTGTACACAGCCAAAAATAGTGATTTTGAGTCTCATGAGATTTGCACTCGTGAGTTGTTTATGTTCAGTGACAAGGGTTGGACATTGTTTTTTAAATTTCCATAAGGCTGGAATTTTGCATGGTCTCTATGAAAGATTTGGGTACGCTTTTGTCATGCTAAATGGTATAAAGTCTGTGATTCTTTGCAACTTGTTGATCAACAATTTGTGCTCAGTTTTCTTTGTTTCTTTGTTTTCGATTTCGTCTCTGGTGATAAAAATGCACAGACTTGTTTGGAATGATTATAGCAAGGAATTAAATGAACAGCTCATTGTAATAATGATATATTGGTGAATATTTTTAACTGGGAATTAAAAGAACACACAGAAAGTTGTTTGCTGGTGTCCCCCTGGCCCCCAATAGTTTCACATAAGATATGAAATGCGTATAGTGGATTGCAAATGGTCTTAACACAGTTTATTGAAAGTTTGATGTGAGTCTCCAGTATCATGCAGCAGGAAAACTTTATGCTGTGCATCTTCTGCAACAAAACAGAGCTTAAAATCATGAGGAGGAGAAACAAGGCATAATCCTTAGCTGGTGTAAATTGGCTTACTTGCTTTGACTTCATAATGAACTGAAATTTAAATTGCCCTTTACTTTCTTCAGTGGATAATTTAATTCACACTTTAATTTATAAGTTAACTAGTGCCTAACTCCCACTTAAGCCCTTTTAAAGATGTTGTGTTCAGGGTGCTGTGTCAGAATTAATAGCAGCTAATGATAGCTCACTCAGGGCCTGTCTACCCCATGCAGTGGAGCTCTGTACCAGGCTGCTTGGGCTGGGATCGAGCCTGGCTGGCTTGAGAAGTAGAGTTAAGCACACAGCTTGGGTGCTGCGCTTGGGATAAATTACGCAGCAAGGTGGACACAGCAGATCGCTCCTGTCTAACTATGGCCTCTGGAAACAGACACACGTTGTCCTGGGCTTTGAGGCTTATCATTATGTGGCTGCTGGGGAAAGGAGGGTGCTGACCTGGGAGGAAGGGCTGGGGTCAACAGAGGAAGTACTTCCTAGTCCTGTGGTAACGTGTGCAACTGCTGCTTTCTGTTGTGAATCACCACTTCTACAACAGAGCCAATAAGGCTTGCTTACTTTAATTCCAATTATTTTGAGAGTTTGGTATGAAAATGGTACTTGGGGAGGATCTGACATGGTATGGAATTAAACTTTTAACACGGATAAATGTTAGCTTAAATGTCGTTATGTAACACATCCAGGTAGGCTGCTGTTGTCACATGATAACGCTGTGGAAAGTAGTAACGCCATTCATTCACCTTCTTGGCAGTTTCTCCTTTTTACTTCTCTGCAGTAGTTTTCTCTGTCTGTGCGTTTTTCAATTATGAAGTAAGAAATTCTCTGTGTTATGGAAGTGTGACACACCCTTTAACTTTTTAGAAGTGTGAGCAATCAAGATAAGTCCAGTAACACTGAAGCCTGCTAGTAATGGGCTGACTTTGCTTGACTTCAGTGACTTGAGAGCTTTAGCTGCACAGGGAATTCTCTGGCTACATGCTTTGCAGGGAGTTAAAAATCTGAATGGAGTAATCCCTCCATTTCAATCACATGGGTCAGGAATGGGTGGCATTTCAAAACATCTAACTTTGGCAGACAGATTTGTCTTGAGCTACACTCTAACTTAAGTAAAATGCAATAAGCTTTAAAGTCAAGAAGATATCACACAGTTTATAGTGACAGCACTGCTGAAGAAATATATTCCAGCTCCCCATCTGCTTGGAAAGGAAAGAAAGAGCTGTGCTGTACTCCACAGCTCAGGCCAAGTTCTGATCTTGACTACTTGCTACTCCAGTAATATGTCTTCTTCAGTTCAGATGAATGAAAGAAGCATTCATTTCGGTGGTTTTGTTTATTTTTTCCACACCCTCCCCACAGTCTTCTGAGTTCATTGATTTTCTTATTTCCTTCTGACAGGCTGCGGCTGACAAGGAATTTGATACTTTTGTAAAATAATATAAGTCTTGTGTTGCATGGGGAATGTAACCTATCAGCACTCCCTTGCAAAAGGCAGGTTACTGAGCGAGACAGTTCAGTTGTCCTGGGTTGACGGGCTCTCTCTCTCTGCCCACAGTGGGAATGTGAGCTGTGAGCCACTGGTGGGGCAGAGGGACCAGCCTCCAGCAGTGTGGGGATGCTGATGTCTAGGGCTCAAAATGGCATGAAACGCTAGGGATCAGGTGTCAGGTTTAATGCCTTTACTTGGAGCTCAGCGAAGGCATTTCATTGGCTTTACAGCATATGTCTTCAAGGCAGCATATGTCTACAAGGCAGAATGTGCTTACAGACCTGGATTTAAATGCAAATCCAGAGTGAGCTCCCTTTTCTAGCTTTTCTTGCCCAGCCTATTGGAGTGAGAAGTTGGCAGGGGCACCATTCATTGCAAATGCTAAAGTCCCACTGAGTTCAAAGAAGGGTGGATCAGACCCCTGGGTTTACACTGTGGAGGAATTGGTGTCCCTAGGATATCTTCATGCCTGTTCATTTTCATGTCATTTGCTGCTGAGGGAAATTCCCTAGAAACTCTGTGTGGAGGGACTGGAGAGGCAATGAACCAAAAACTATTTCATTTACTACAACTAGCTCCAGGGAAGCCTCTGAAGACGGGAAACAGGGAAGCCCTCCCAGACACTCGGTACAGGGGCGAGACTGTCATGTAGCCTTCCCTTTCTTCATGCTGACCGAAGCGAGGGTCTGCCAGCACCATCCTGGGCTGCTTGTTCCTTGCCTGCACACAAACCTGTTTCTTGAAGAGTCATGAGTCTCAGCTTTGCCAGTGCTGGGACTAGTCTTGTTAAAACCAACATGGGGCAGTTTTAACTTGAGTGGTTCTGTAACAGCAGAGCCAGGGTTGGGCCGCAGTTCATTAAGGGTTTATTTGAAGCAGAGTTTGACCACACAAGCTTTGTATGTTGGGGTGTGAAAGGGAAATGCTGTTGTTATGATGATGTGTTTAGTCTATGAAAGGAGTTCTAGTGGATTAAACCTGCCAGTGGTGCTATGCTTGGTCCTGCTTGCAGTTGCCAGGGTCAGGAACACTTTTGTTAGCTTACCCACATGAGTGCTGCTTCTGAATTTGCCCGCAGATAATAGATAACAGCAGCTCCTGATGAGGAGCAAGGAGTTTAGCATCAGGAGCTTTCCTTACATGACTAAGGGAAGTAAAAGGGACTGACAATTACAGTTGTCTCCAGAGACCCTTTCTGGCCCACCTTAGTTGCTGCCCATCCCCGTGAGAGTGGGTGTGATGACAGGGGTACATTAGAGGGCAGCAGATCTGGGCAGCTGGGCGCGCTGCGAGTGTGAGCGTGCTTTGGAAACATTGAAATAGGCAGCCACCTGCCCTGCATCTCTGCAAAGCCACTGAGGCAGAGAGGAGCAGGAAAAGGTAACTTTGAGGGCAACATAAAAATAGACATGCAGACCTGCAGAAGAAGGGAAATTGCTGTGTGAACAGAGGTAAGAAAGTGGAAGACACCCATGTGCGTGCCCCACAGTCTAATGGCAGAGCAGGAGGACTCACCTGAACTGTGACTGCATTATGGATGAAGAAGCCAACAGGCTGCACAAGAGGGCATCTGATACAGAACCACTGGAGCTCTCCGAGACTCAAGACTCCACTGTCGGTCCCACTGAGCTTCACAAGAGACACTTTTCATGTAAAACAAAACTTTGATTGGTCTGAAGTGTCAGCATGAGGTAATTGGAGTGGGAGGCAGGTAGTGGGTGTGGATGCAGAGCTCTCTGTCCCTGGGCTGTAGGAGCCTTTTGTGCATCACTAGGAACGTGCCTGCAGGCATGGGGGGGGAACAAAGGTATCAGATGGGGAGAACACGCTGGAGGCCTTTTTCTTTGATGTTTAGAAATTGCTCAAGGGTCTGTCTTCTCTGAAACCCCTTTGCCTTTCTTTTTTTATTCGTCTTCTATTTCCCCCCCCTCGGTGAAACTTTCCTAGGTCTGCTTTCATTTCTTTAAAGCTTAAAAGCAAGAGGGTGTCCATCTGGCCAATCATCATAGAAAAGCTGTGCTCATGCTGGAGTTCCCCCAGGAGCTGGCTTCTGCTTCTGCCCATCAGAAATGGGTTTGAAACTGTGGGTAGTCCTGATGCAAGGGCAGAGAAGGAAGGGCAGCATCAAAGACACCTCTGTCTAACATGGTAGAGAGAGGAGATTGTGGTGATGCTTTCTTTTTTTTCCCTTCAATTTTTTTTGTAGTTGGTGGTGATTTTTTATCGCTCAGCTGGGCATGCATTCACATTGATGCTAAAGGCTGTAAAAACTCTGAGAGCTGGTTCCATCACGACGTAGAAGCTGCAGAGTCTGTCAGCTTTGAAAATGGCTCTGGGGCATGGGTACCCGAGTGCAGGATGCAGAGGCTGGGTTTATGTGGAGAGGTTCAAGATGTTCTTGCCAAGACTGTTGTGCAGGGTGGAAGGAGCTCATCTGCTCCAATTTCCTTTTGAGTTAGAGCTAGTAGCAGGTTTTTTTGAGAACTTTTAAGTTGAAAAATATCTGACAGGGGACCTTTCTGTGAGAAAGGAGTAGTTTAAAAAACAAGGAGAAAAGTGCTGAAATTGTCAGGCACCATCTTTCATTTAAAAATGAAAATGCATGGCTTATATTCCACAACTTTTCATGCTTTCTTCTATAACTCATATTTTCAGCTCAACAAATGAAAATGATTTGTGTTAACAGGACAATAATTGAAACTGGTTTAGACTTTTCTATTCCATCAGATTTCAGCTCATTGATATAGTTGATCTTGGCTTCTTTACTTGGTCTAGGAAATGAAAGGGTTTAAGAAAACCTTAAAAAGGGTTGAAGAGCTGTATTCTGCTCTTATTTCACCCCAATATCAGTCATCCAACCCAATGCATTCTATGATAAAATGCTTCCTTTGTTGTAAGAGTATGTCCAGTGGAAAACAGATATACAGAGCAAGCTTTAAATGAATTGACTCAGCTGCTGGTTGTGGTGCAGAGCTGTCAACATGGTCATGGTCAGATATGAGCTACCTACTTCTCAGCAGGGTAAATTGTCTTTTTGAAGGAGCTGCTTGCTGGCACGCTTGAACTTAACCCAATATACTAGCTTCAAACTCCTGTGGATATCCCTAGAGTAAGTGGCAGTCTCTTCTGAGGTTACACTGGATGCATAGCCCTAACTTCTGGGCACCTCTGCTTTATTTTTAAGTGATATGATGAACTCCAGGCTCCTAGTATGTCTCTATCTGGTTCTGGAGTGGAGAATTAAATGCAGGAGCATGTCATATCTTGGAACGGTTCCTTTGGTTTACTACTGTTATGTTTTGTTTTATAGAAGCATGCTGATTCCTTGTTTTTAAGCCAAAGTAACATCAAGTAAGTGCACCTGAATTAGAGGCAAGCTTTGTGGCGAGCTTTAGGTTGTTAGAGAGTTCATTCCCTGGCTTGAGGGCACAGTCCAGATCCTACCAAAATTACTCTTTACTAGCTTTGTATGAGAAGCAAAGTACACGTGTAGCCTAGGAGATGAGTTTCTCATCTCTGGGGTTAACTGAGTTCTATTTCCATGAAAAGCGATGATTATCTTCCCTTAATACTTGAATTCTTCACAAGCCTAAGCCAGTTTAAGATCTGTTATCCTGAGCACAGTGTTGCAAACACTAGCGAAAAATGTAATGTAGAAGAGGGGCAGACATTAATACTAACAAAAAAGTATTAATGCAGAAAAAGCTAAGACAAATACAGAGGAGATGAAGGTAAAACTCCCTATCCTGTATGTGGTCGACAGGGAAGCTGGGGTGGACACAACTCGATGTGTCCTAGGCTGTTTAAGAAAAGGCCGTGGAAGAAGCCCACGGGGATTGATAAAACATTTTCCCTGCGTTGAATTGATAGCTACAAGCTATGTTGTGGGAGACATTGACCAGCATTGGCAGGACCTCCAAAGTCCGGCATATCCCTAGAATTGGTGCTCTCTGCCAGCCTCACCGGGACAGAGCAGGAATTGCATTTTGCTCTGGGATGGTGATACAAGGCTCTCTAATTTTCTTTTTTTTTTTCTTTATTTTTTCCTTGAGAAAGAAGCACTCTACTACCTCTTTTAACAGACCTAAGTGCTATTTATTTATTTCTTTAGCAAGGGATATGTGCTGCTCTTCAGTCAGATGTCAAAGCCAGCTAGCAAGAGTTGCCCCTGGCTGGTGTTTGCTTCCAGCCCCAAGCAGGTGCAGCCAGCCCGCTTGGAGCAGTGCTGAGGGCTCCGGCTGCCAGCATGGCTGTCCGAGCCCCCTTCCTTGGAGGCTGGGCTGGGAGCGGCAAAGGCGGTCGAAGATGGAAGGGATTATTGTTCTGAGACTCTCCAAGTACAAGATAAGCTGGGTGGATTGGGACTTGAGTCTCTATTTTCTTTCTTTGCCTACACAGAGTGTGTAGGAGTTCTGAAATGATGTGACCACATGGTTGTGGTTTTCTTTGCTCCTGCTGAGTTAACTGTTACTCGTGGTAGCTGTGGTGCTGGCAGTGACACTTAAATGCTGGTACAGGCCGGGTCCAGGTGTGTGCTGTAGTGCTGCTCTCGGGTGAAGGTGACAGTTGTGAAATGCCTCAGCAACGGCAGGACTCAGAGGCTCCTTTGTTTGAGGGAGTGCTGATCTCTAAGAGAGATTCGGTGTCTTGAAAGGAAGCAGTGAGCTAAAATATGCATAGGGTGAGGTTGCAAGGGCAGTATCCTCCTCGGTGTGTGTCAGAGGAAGAGCCGAGAGGGACTTTTTAATGGCTGCGACTGCGTAATGGAGTAATCCCATGGGCTGTACTGTTAGCCCCGTGTGAGCTTGGTAAATCTCACTGCAGCCCCCATTTCATCCAGGAGCAAGACTTCTGGATGTTCAGAGCTGAGTGGTTTTGATTAAATATTCAGAAGCATTCAGCTTCCCAAATAAAGATAATACTTTTGCTAGTTGAGAGATTTATTAATATCTTAACATGGCCTTAGCTTTAGCCTTTTATTCCTCCCTTTCTAAAAAAAAAATCTTACCACAAACCAGCCTTGAAGTTTGGAAAAGTAATCAAAGCTCTGCTGAGCAAATTCAACTATGCTGATGGGTTGAATGAGCTTTGACCTCTGCCAACCTCATTCTGCTCCATTTCCCCTTCAGGCTGGTAGCAGTGGCTGGAAGTAAACATTAATCTGTTAATTTAGCCTCTGGTATAAATAGAAAAAACATATAATTGCAATCACTGTCTTGTCAGTGGACCTATCCAACCTTACTACTTTGCTTCTGAGGAAGAAGCTGCAGTGCTGCCTCTGTGCTTCTCTGCTCAGAGACGTTTTATCCTGCAGGATTTGGATCAGCCAGGTTATTGCTTGCTTGTCATAGCAAGAGGACCAGATGTGGCATGGGCTTCCTGGGCATATATCCGCCAACATCCCTGCTTGCTCAAGCCTCTTCTTTCTTGTGTCATTCTCTGGAGACAGCTGCCCTCCATCTGCATGACTGCAGGGCAGTTCTGATCAGGGCTGTGTCTCCTGGCAAGCACCGGTTTACAACCAGGTTAGGTGGGTTTTCTGTCCATGCCTTACAGGGCCATTTCAGAACTCTCCTGTGCCTCTCTGTTGCTGGTATCTAAACCATGTCCGAGGTCTTTCCGTGAGCAGCATGAGAAAGCGGCCTTGCTGCTTATGACTCGGCACAGGCGTAGTCTCAAAGATGGAGGCTGTGCCGTTTGCAGCATCTCAGAGGTTACTGGAGGAGATCACTGGTTCTCCCTTGGCATTAGCATGTGACTGGTGTCTGTGCACTTCGGCATCGTGTGTTGGTGGTTTCACTGCCCTGGCAATGGGAGGTTTATGATAGGAGGTTCTGACAGCTGGTTTCACATCCATCTTACTGCGGAGGCTCAGGGTAGCCGGCTCAGAGGTGCAAGGGTTGCTTTCCTCTGTGCTTTCTTATGTGGGTAATCAGAATCATCATCTGGGGTTTAAGGATAGCCAGCAAAGAAAGCTTACTTGGGTTTAACTAAAATTGCTCCTTAACACGGCTTGTTAAATTGAAACAAACTCTGCATGAGTGTTCTTCTAAATCCATTTACAAGTGCCTTGTATTGATTTAGCCTACTTTAGTAACT
The DNA here is from genome assembly GCF_000703405.1 of Apaloderma vittatum. Lineage (NCBI taxonomy): Eukaryota > Metazoa > Chordata > Aves > Trogoniformes > Trogonidae > Apaloderma > Apaloderma vittatum. Next base: position 2,391 of record NW_009699351.1, on the reverse strand, counting down.
CACATGAGCTAAATTGATGTCTGTGCAATAAGTTAAGCGCATTCACTTGGGATTTCATACCTGCCGAACTGACTTGACTTCAGAACTGATTTCAGTTAAGCCAATGTAAGCCTTGTGTGAAGATTAGGCCTCTCTTACTTGTTGCTTCTGGTTTAGCAAAGAGCAACGTGACACATGTTTTAAATGGTGAGTTTGCAAGTATATGTAAACTTCTGTTAATGTTAGTACTTAGACTTGAGCTGCATTTTTTTCTAGAACACAAGGGTCACAAGCTTACAGAGGACTCATCTGTAAGAGCACTTCCCAGTCATGGCTGAGAAACTCTTAGGAGAAGAGTGAAAAAAGTAGTCCCTGTCGTAAACAGCTCAGGGTGATTAAGGCAGGAGGTCATCCGTGGACCCAGGAAAGTGGGTAAAGCAAACACAGGGAGACAGAGCAGCTTCCTGTTGGAAGTTCTGCACATCCATAGCTATTAAGGCAGCGAAAGTTTCACTTCTAGATGAAGGCAAAGAAGGTTTGAGGGGAAGGATTTGAAAGCGGTCAGTGACATAACTTGCTGGACGTCCCCATCTTTGAGATACAGAAGAAAGAACAAAAGATGTTTTAAAATGCATCATGTGTTTGATGAAAGGTGGCATGACGGGCTTACTGAGGGTGGGAGAAGACATAAATAGTGTATGAGAGTGATAGGCTCTGGATGATCCTGAAAGTGAATAAATTTGCTTTTATTTGATATGATGAGGAGACATGAAATGGAAGGGAGAAGAAGAAGACGTGTTTAAAGTGTTGAGCTGGAGTAATCATCACACAGTGGAATTTGGAAGGAAACAGAGAAGGGCAAAATTGCCTCTTAAAAGAGAGATGCAGTTGTCAGCAGATGAGAAGAGCCTGGACAGGAGCTGTAGATTCAACAGTAGACAAAAAAGGCCATGTTAGAGAGAACAGAGATGGTACCAACTGTGTCTCACAGACTGAGGCTCTGGAGAAGAGGTGAAAGGAGAAAGGACTCCAGGCGTCCCTGCCCATGACAGGGAGGTTGGATTAAATGATCTCTTAAGGTCCCTTCCAGCCTAGGCCATTCTATGATTCTGTGATGGGGCAGTCAGCTGCAGTGGCTGACGCTGGAAGAGCAAAGGCAGGGGGTGCATGGGGGAGGAGGTGCAGAGTTTTTTTTCTCTCCTGCAGACATCTGTGGAGCATATAGCCCAGCATTTAAAAATGTATTGTTTAGCTCTGATCTGCTATCACCATCTCCAGGTGTATCTCCACGTACTACATGTCTCCTGGGAGGTTTTGTCAGGAAGTGTGGATGTCCAGCCTCACCTGCTTTCAGAGTCTGTGCTTTCTTATGTCAACAAACTGTCATGCTCAGGGATGTAACTTGGAAACAAATACTGGCTTTAGCAGCACAGACCGGTTTCTGATGAGAAACATGTACCCCAGAAAGGGAGAGTTTCAATAAATGCACAAGGAAGCTGCAACAGTTGAAGTTTATATTGTGGTTTTCTTGCTATCACACTTGGTGTATTATCTGAAAAGATCTGTGAATGAGGTGCTGAAACAGGGCTTTTTTAATTATACATCAGCCAGCAGACTGATAAAGCAAGCAAAGCAGGCCACCAAACAATGCAGGCGTGAGCCACTTCAAAATAATAATAATGTATCACGAACAATAGGGGAGTAATTCACAGCTCCCCGAGAAATGTTTGCAGTTCAGAGGGGGTGAGATAGCAAGAAGCTATTGACTGGTTTACTTTCATGGTTTCCACCTGTCTGCCATGTGATTAGGAAGTGTATTACCTGAATCCTCATGAGAGGCTTTTGCTCTACAAGTAACGATCCTAATAGAAACTGAGATTGCATGTATGAAGTGCATGCAGGTCATGGAAGGAGAGTGACAAATAATTTAAATAAAGTTTAAATCCCTTGTAACTCTTGTTACCTGTAGATGTACAGAGACAACTCCAGCATTTTTCTGGCCCCTTTGGGCTGCTCTGGCACCAGAGTGGGGTGAACTGGCAGCTGCTCAGCACAAGCGAGTTAGTTCCCTTTGGGGTTGCGCACATTCTACCAGAGCCAAGGCCGAGAGAGAGAGGAAGGATTGGTGTAAGCTGGCAACGCACTCTCAGCACGATGGCCAGGTGTTAGTCCACCACCTCGCAGGTTTTGTCTAAAGAGAGGCTTACAAGTGGGTGTGGTTGACGAAGTTTTTGGCTAAGACACAAAACACGTAGAATACACAACATGGGTGCTGCCTCACAGAGCACCAGGCCAGGTGAAAGGTGAAAACAGCAACCTCAGTGTGTGAAGAATTTAATAATTCTTTGGCCTGATGATGCAAGATGGTTTTATGCTCTGCCTTCTTCAGAAGTGCTGAAGTGTGTGTGTGTG
>NW_009699350.1:19111-59089 GCF_000703405.1 Apaloderma vittatum | reverse complement strand
CTGCTCTGGGGCTGCCCCTCATGCCTGAGCAGAGCTCGGTTTTCAGTAACGAGACTCGGGTACAAGTACCCTTATTTTTAATAAAAGCGTGTGTTTTCCCATTAGTTATCAGCCAGGGAGAAAAAAAAAACATCTTGAGTCTCGTGTTTATCTGTGTGAGAAGTGTGGTGTGATGTTGGCCTTTACAAATGCGATCTTTGCAAATAATAAGGTGTATGAAATTCCTCTGACCTGTGCCCAGACCTGAACTGGTTTATGGTTTTGATACTGAATACCTCTTGTTCTGTCTTGCAGTACAAAGCTTAAGAGAACACATTTTGAGTAGCAGGAGTTGTAGCTGTGCGGTGCCTGTCTGGGCACAGGTAGCTGGACAGAGTGCGTGCAGCGCTGCTTTTCTTCTTCTTTAGCTAGAAAAAAGTTTGAAATGTGGAGTAGGCAACCTCAGTTCAGTCTGTGGTTTCTGATGTGCAGATCGATGACAAAGAATTCGACATTCCTCAAGTTGATACCCCTCCGACACTGGAGAGCATCCTGAATGAGGTGAGTCCCTTGTACGTGCTCCCGCACAGGGAGGAGCTGAGATGAGGCAGCACATACACCTTTGGTTCTTCTCATGTTGTGTTCTTCCTGGAAAGTAAAATTGTATAACTTTCTAATTTCCTGATAGCTGATAAAGCAGATGCACAGCTGAGTGATTACTGTACAGCATGTAATAGGGAATTTTATTTTTTCAACCAAAATATCCATATAAAGGGCTTCTGTCAAATTTAAGCATGTTCACCTGCTGCCTTCGGCAGTCACCTGAAGACTATACAGTCTGTTAAAGGTCAGGGTCATCAAACAATTTTTTTTCGGTTAAAAATAAAGGTCAGAGAATTCTAGATAGTTCTTAAGTTGTGGGGGGAGGTGAGAACTAGATTCTTCCAAACTCCATTTGTTCTACATTTTACATATTTAGCCGTCTGGTATGAAGCGTCTCAGCATCTGATCTTGCCTATAATACCTTGCAGGGGAGAACTGACTGTCTTACTTGTTCAGTTCAGTGCATTTTTTACAATAACCATGAGTGCGTGATTCTTAGAAAGGAAGAGAATGGCAGGGAAATAAAGATAAACTCCCAAGAAAAAAACAAAACTGTTGGCTTTTTAACAAACTGGGGAAATTGGTGGTTGGACTTCTAGGAAGCCAGTATAAAGGGCAAAGGAGCCTGGGAGAGGGAGAGGTGACAGTTCTTTTAAGAAGCTGTATTAAAGATGCAGGTATAAATTCTCCCAGATACAGTGTAGGAACGGGAGGAACAGCAGAAGGGGCAGTGTACAGAGGTATGTCCTGCTCTGCTGCTGCCTTGGGTGATGAGGGCAGAGGGAACTTAAGGAATTGGTTTTATACCAAACTCTAAGGAGGTGCAGTCACATCCATGTCAGAGGATTAGAATCCAAGTCTTAAACTTACAGTGCTCTTTATCTCAGTACGTGCAGGATGGGAATGACTGGCAAAGCATTTTCTGAAAAGGATTCTAGTGGACAACAACCTGACTGAGCCAAAATAGTATTGAGCTGCACTGGAAAAAGAGAAACTTGATGGGTACAGGGCTGCCAGCTGAAATGAGGAGCTCCTGCATGGGTGGCATTCAGTGGGGTATTGTGTTTGTGCTCCCTCCTCCGAGAGCACTATGAACTGCACTGAATTTTGAAGACATCAGGGAGAATAGCCATTTAAAAAACACTGTAAAAAAACCTATGCTAAGCCTGAGAGGAGAGAGAAAGATCACCAACAGCAGGGCACAGAAGAGCAAAATCAACCTCATAGCAGCCAGAGGGACTGCAAGACTCTTGGCCACCACCTGGTGAAATGCTGGATAATACTTCTAGGCCTTCTCTGGGCAATTGGAGACTTTTGAGAACAGCTTAGTTAGAGATCTGTTAAAGTTTTAATGGAGTAGATAATGTCTGGGGATGAAAGCTAAGTTGCATAACTTTCTCTCCATGTCACTTCTATGATTATTGTGGATTTTGGTAATCATTTCTTCCACAGAATCAGTTTAATAAATTAGTATATAGTTCTGGTTTTTATGTATGAGATTGTCTTGTTCTCTCCTTGGTTTTTGTGCATAATTGGTGCTGGTTTGCTAATGTTTCAGTTAGGGAGTTGTGCCTTTTGAACGTTTAGCAAGCTGTGGTGATTTTTTTCCTTCAGACTGATGATGAAGATGAGTCTTTCATTTTGGAGGATCCCTTTCTCTTGAACATTGATAACACAGATACACACTCCTATGACACATCCTCTGTGGCAAGCTCTGACAGCGGCGACCGGACACACTTGAAAAGGTACTGCAGGGCTCACACCCTGGGATGTTAAATGATTTTTGAAAGAGAACGGCTTACATTGGATGAAAACAGGTTCTCCTTTTTTTTGAGTGAGTAGCGAGACAATCCGAAGCTGAGAACAGGTGAAACTTCCTAAGGCAACCTCACGGAGCCTCCTCCCGGAGCTTTGCCAGGAGCGTGCAATTTGTCACTGGGGTAGGGACCCTTTAATTGTGCACATGGATTTTGTCTCCTGCTGTTACATCCTAGTGCTGAAGCCCCAGGAGGAACCTGCAGGGTCTGTGGTGAAGCTGGATTTGGCAGAACGGCGTTATTGCTGCAAGATCAAGTAGGCAAAGATGAGATTTGGTTTTGCACTGAGGGGTAGTCTGTTTGAGCAATAAATGCATTTTAAGGGAGACGGAGTATTTAAATTTCTCTGCATTTTAATGGAATATTTAAAACACTGAACCATTATGACTTTAAAGAAAATCTTGCAAAGGTGTGTCTGTGATTTCCAGAGTCTGCAAGCGGCTGGTGGTTATTTTTAAAATGCAGATGAGCTGCTGTAACTCCTGTAAATGGAATGCTAATCTTGACATCTAAAAGCAGCCTGAAAATGTGATAATTAACTGCAGTACTGCTGACTTGTCTCATTAATTGCTCAATTGATGGCCTGATCCTACATCCTGAGTCATTCCGTGGCCTCCTTATGTGCCCTAAGAAGTTGTGATTATTGCGTGAGCAATTGCACAGGATATAGACACTCTTAGCTGTGATGGTTTATGGTGGCATTTGGTAGGGTTCTGACTCACTTCACTTTCTTTTTTTCAAGTAAGATGGTTCATATTGAGGGAAATGTTACCTGGAGTGGCTTAAAACATTTTCCTGTACAGAGTGGGCAGAAACAGCTGGAAGGGTTATTGTCATCTTTGGGTGAAGCCAGTGGCCATGTTTATGGATCCTTAGCTGGAATGTAAGCTATTAAAAATGTGTTTCTTCAGCCTGCTTGTGAGCTACCTATTTGTGCACCTCTGAAGAGATAAGAACCACATATTTCTGTGTTAGTTTTTGAAATTTGACTTTCTGGTGTTGTGTGCTTGGCAACAAAATTGCAACTTTCCTGGTCATTTCCCTCTACTGTGTGTGCTACAGCGTACTAGTGCTCTTTAGAGATAACTGTCCCCCAAGCACTAGTTGGTTTTTAAAGACATTATCTCCATAAACAGAAACACTTAACCTTTCATATTGTATCAGCTATGTTTTAATTGGATGTTATTCTTTAAGCATAAATCCAGTTTTCTGCTTGTGTATGTTCCTTAGTTGGTCACCTTTAAAGGCTGGGGCTTCCTGACTCACTGAAAGATTAATTAAATAGCAGAAGTGTTGCTTTCAGGCTTTATTATTAAATTCTAAAGGTTGCAAATAGGTGCTTGAAACAGACAATTTGTTTGAAGAACTATTGCTGTTTTTTTCCCTGGAGATAAGTTTAAAAACAAGTTTTATGCAGGTGCAGTGGTGCACAGGCGGCTTTGCTAGTAATCTCATGTTTGCTCCATTCTGTGTATGTAGGCCCCAAGAATAAGAACGGAAATTGCATGAGTTACGAGTGCTTGCAGAATTTACCTGACGGTTTAGCTGTGCGTTAGGCAAAGTTCCAAATTTTTATTCTGCTGGAATGCATTTGGTTTATTTCTTATTTCCCTAGAAAGAAAAAACTCCCAGATTCTCTCTCGCTCCATGGGTCAGTTATACGGCTCTCACTCCTGAAAGGAATTTCTGCCCAAATAGTATCTGCAGCAGTAAGTATCTTCTTGTCCTGGTTGCATCCATTAATCACAGAATCACAGAATGGCTTAGGTTGGAAGGGATCTTAGAGATCATCTAATCCAATCTCGCTGCCATGGGCAGGGATGTTTCTCAACTGGACCGGGTTGCTCAAAGCCTCATCCAACCTGGCCTTGAACATCTCCAGGGAGGGGGCATCCACAGCCTCACTGGGCAATCTATTCCAGAGTCTCGCCCCCTTCAAACTGAAGAATTTCTTCGTAAGATCCAATCTAAACCTATTCTCCTTCAATTTAAATCCATTTCCCCTTGTCCTGTCACTGGATATTCTTGTACAAAGTCCCTCCCCAGCCTTCCTGTAGGTTCCCTTGAGGTACTGGAAGGTCCCCTGGAGGTCTTCTCTTTTCAAGACTGAACAATCCCAGCTCCCGCAGCCTGTCCTCGTAGCAGAGGTGCTCCAGCCCCTGCATCATCTTTGTGGCCTCCTCTGAACATGCTCCAACCGATCCATGTCCCTCTTATGGTGGGGGCACCAGAATTGGACACAGTATTCGAGGTGGGGTCTCACAAGAGCAGAGTAAAGGGGGGGAATCACCTCTCTTGACCTGCTGACCACGCTTCTCTTGATACATCCCAGGATGCGGTTGGCCTTCTGGGCTGCATGAGTGCCCTGCCAGCTCATGTTGAGCTTCTCGTCTATCAGCACCCCCAAATCCTTCTCTTCAGGGCTACTTTCAACCCACTCAGTGCCCAGTTTGTATTTGTGCCTGAGATTAGCCTGGCCCAGGTGCAGGACCTTGCATTTTGACTTGTTGAAGCTCCTGCAGTTTGCACTGGCCCATTTCTCAAGCCTGTCAAGATCCCTCTGGATGGCATCTCTTCCCTCAAGTGAGTCCACGGCACCACACAGCTTGGTGTCATTGGCAAACTTACCGAGGGTGCACTCAGTGCCGTCATCCCTGTCGCTGACAAAGATGTTGAACAGCACTGGACCCAGAACAGACCCCTGAGGAACTCCACTTGTCACTGGTCTCCATGTGGACACTGAGCCATTGACCACAACTCTTTGAGTGCGACCTTCTAGCCAGTCTCTTGTCCACTGAGTGGTCCATCTGTAAAGTCTGTGTCTCTCCATCTTAGAGACAAGGAAGAATAAAAATTAGAACCTCTTCTGATGTGGAGAGGTGTGTGTGTGTGATCTCCTTCCTCTCCCTACTATTAGTTCTGGCTAATACTAACATAAACTACATAAACATAAACTACTAATTAGTAATCCCTCGCCAGCAGTGGGTCTGGTGTCAGCTGTCTGATGCAGCAGCAATTATCACCTTTAACACTGATTCGTGTTGCTAGATGTCATTAAACCTGGTGTGAAATGTGATGTAAAATGATAGCAGTGCTGTTGTTCTGCTTGCCTGAAGATGCAGGAAATGGGTTTGTTAGTTGTGTTGATGGAGGTGTGGGTGAGCCACCTGAATGGGGAGCTAATCAGGTGTCCTTGAGAGGAGAGAGGGAAATAGTTTTGCCATCAGTGTCTACTGTGTGCACAGAGAATACTGAAAGCTGTTAAGACTTGACTGGTTTGATAAGACCGTTGTAACTTTTGTGTGGAATTACAGAGTTTTCTGCTTCCTCTCCATTCCTGTGAACTTTCTCATCCCTTCTGGGTATTTCTAGCCAGTGGTTCACTCAGCATTATCTGCCCTGGTGGGACTGTTAAAATGCCACTTGTGTTGATTTTCCGTGATTTGTAGTTCTAATTACATGCACGGAGCTGGGAGTTCTGTCTCTTACTCATGACTTGTCCTGTTTTTCTAGGACAAAGTAGATGCTGGCTTGCCCACTGCAATTGTAAGTAACAATTTTCAAATACTGTGTCATTAGTTTTTGTGCAAGTTTGTTAAAGCAGTAATGCAAGATAGCTGATAAATGCATCTTCCTACTTGGCCTTACTGAGAATTTTCAAATGTGAGGGGTGGGAGAAGCAGCACGAAAGACACTTCCTGGGAGCGGAGTCCAGTCTTTTTCCTGCCCCGTGCTCTCCCCTTTCTCATGTCATCACCAAGGCTTGTTAGCTGAGCTCCTCACCTTTCCCCATAAAGGTTCATTTGCTGAGCACGTTGAATTTCCCTAACTATTTTTTTCTTTGCCAGTTATTGCTTTGAATCTTGTCTTTTTTTTAAGAAACTTAAACTAAGTGCTTGTAAAGTGATGAGTTCAAAATCTCTGTGGCTCTGATGTACCTGAATTATGGCCTTAAAATATAAAATTTTGCTAAAAGCGTGTCAGAAGGATAATCCTGCTTAGCATCTTGCGTTAAACTTCTTGAAGTCAAGCATGCTAATTAAAATATGTCAGAAGCTGCCTGTAGTTAAACATTTTAAAGAAGTGAAATACGAGTATTTGTTTCATCCTTCTGAAATGAGTTTTAGCGTTTTACAAATAAACTAAAAACTTGCACTTTGACTGTAGTATCACCATATACTTTTTGTTTAAAAAGAAAAAGGAAAAAAAGCAAAAATCTGCCCAGCAAAATTGGAAATGTGCCGTGATGTGCACGTAGAATAAAAACCTGTACTTACTTACTCCAGATATTAAAGCACTTAATATTTTTAATCTGGTTTACACTTGCTAAGAAATAAAAAGTAGAACAATGTTAATATCTGCAGCATTATATGATTTCTCTTAGGTTTTATGTAACTGAGTGCAGGTTTGCAAGCGCAATAGAATGCTGGAGCTATGTTTAATTCCCCATGGAAGGAAGTTAGTCTCGGGGCTTGCTGTGGACCGTCTCTTCAGGGCATCAGCGCTGCCCAGGCTTGTAGAAGAGTTCAGGTGGGGATGTAGCAACTGAGTGAGAAAAACCTTCTGAGTATTTTTACTCAACTGCTACCCCACAAGAATGAGACTGACTTCACAGAGAAGAAATTTCACTGTGGGTGCCACTCTTAGCACTTGAATTTCAAACAGCAGAGGAAAATCTGTCTGATGGTTGTTCAGGTATAATACTTCTCTAGCTTTCACGTAGGAATTCCTTGTCACTTACAAATTAGAAAACAATTGTATCTATAACCTTCTAAATCTTCCCCTTTTGGCAAACTCTGCATGAGTATAGTGAGAGTTTAGGTGGTGGATTTGTGACTGACGTTTCTTCTTTCTGTCTTTCTGTGTGACTGTCTCAGGCGGCATCAAATCTGATAGCAGTGGGGACTTCCCATGGCTTAGCATTGATATTTGGTAAGTTAAAAATAAAGTTTTGAGGGTTTTGCATAGTAGTGATCTTAAAAAAACCCAAACAACCAAAAAGCCACAAAACCCCCACAACCAACCAAAAAAACCCCAGCAAATACACACAAGCGGAAAAAAAACCCCAGACTGAATTAGAACTGCAGAGTGGATTTCTTCTAATGTGTTCTGTTTGAGCTAAATATGATTTTTCTTTATTAAAGAAATAAAGCACAAGTAATATTTTAATTGCCCGTAGTCACGTTTCTTCTGCTTTGATGGGGATTGGCACATTGTTGTTGAGACATCTAGCTCTGTGGCAAGTGTCTAAAGAGCCTTTTCTCTGCTTAAATATAAATGGCTCTGTAAATATAAATGAATTCTGTGGAAGAAACAGAACCACTAAACAACTATCATCTCATACTGTATTAATCTCTTTCTCCCCTATGACATAATAGCAGCCAGCATTAGGGAAATTGCAATGTCTTCCTTGGGCAGTGGGATTTGTGACCCGTGGCTACCTGCAGGCTTGTATCATAGGTTTCTTATTCCCTGACCTTCACCCTGCACCAGTAACCTCTGTGTCCCTTCATTCTGCTGTTCCTGCCTTCCTCTTATCACCAAACCTTCTTAAAATGTTTCTGAGCTTGTGCCTTTGTTTATCCAGCTTCCCACCTGGGCAAGAACGGCTCTCGAGTTGCTCCCATACACACTGAGTTTTTGCACCTTTTGCCTGTGCAGCACCAAGTTCTTAATGGTTTTAGAAATTTCATTATCTTCTTTTCTTTCGATGTTGGCTGAAATTATTCAAGAGACCAAAAGTTACAGGACAAGGGTACAACAGAAGGATGGAAAAGACGGTGGCAGTGTTAAGACTCGCCTTCCCGCATTTTTAGACATTAAACTATTTGCTGCCATTTGCTTAATCCAGTGTTGGAACAGTTACAAGGTGCACTTAAACTGAATATAAATAACTACTTGTCTGCTACAGTCAACACATGATCTTACTGAGTTTTTAGTAGTAGATATTTATGTGTTTTTTTTCTAAAATCTGTTCAGGATGTGCACATGTCCAATATCACTAACATGGGGCACATTTTTACTCTGATTTTCCTGTTGCTCTCTCTATGCAGGCACTGTGAAGTCAGCTTTTAAACAAGGAGGTGGTCTCTGCAAGTGTCAAAGTAGAGAAGAGATTATTTATAGCATTTTACGTGCCCGAAAGGGCTGTAGAGCTCTATTAGCATGCAAAGAGGAAGGGTCTTTCTCACCTTTGTTGTGATTATTTCTGCATCAAGTTCCATTTAAGAGGATGGACCACTGAATGCCTGAATGTCCAAGATGCTTAGTATGCTATGGTGTTTCAAAGGATATATTTCGTAAAATTTGTTTGGTTTTTGTGCACAGAGCAACTGTTTAAGGAAGGTTTTCTATGTTACACTGTTGATTACTTTGGACCAACATGTTTACTATTGTTTTGGCCATGATCTTTGCAAGCCTGAGTAGTCTGTAGTTACTCAGTTCATTTTGTGGCCTTTAGGAAACTTGACACAATGCTGGCTTTTCATTAATTGGCTTTTATTTAAATAGTGCTTTGATGAACTATGCGTATTTGCAACAGGGCCTTTAAAGGTCTGTGATCTAGTGAAGCACACTGTTTATACAGCCGCGTGCTGGGCTGTATTATCACAAATGCATTCAGAAGGTTGAGGAAAGTGATTTCTCCCATCTACTCTGTGCCTGGGAGATCGCAGTGGAAGTGCTGTGTCCAGTTTTGGGCTGCTCAGTACAAGACAGACATGGGTATAGTGCAGTGAGCCCAGTGCAAGGGGTCACCGAGATGTCTACGGAACTGAAACATGATGCATGAAGAGAGGCTGAGAGAATTGGGTTTCTTCTGTGTGGAGAGAAGGTGGCTAAGAGGACATGGTAGTGCTTTTCTTCTACTACTAAACAGAAGGGTGTAGAGAAGAGAGACTCGGACCCTTCTCACAGCTCCGTGGTGTTAGATAAGAGGCAGTGGACCCAAGTTGCAACATGGGAACCTCTATGTAAGTTTTTCAATGTGAGGGTGCTGTACCTCTTGATAAGGGTTGACAGACGTTGTGAAATGTCCTTCCCTGGTGATATTCAAAACTCAGCAAGGCCCTGAGCGAGCTGATCTCGTTGATTTTGTCTGGAGCAGCAGGACTGGGCCAGAGACCTCCACAGGTGCCTTGCAAACAAAGTTATTCTGTGAGTCTGTGCTGTAATTTCAAGGTGATGAGGAATGGAAGTATATCGTCCAACTTTGTGTCAGATACGGGCACAAATGCTTCCTGGACACTTCTGTTCTCCGCTGAATTCTTTCAGTTCTGTAACTAAAGCTTGGGTGTTGAGCCCAACGCTCTCAGATCTATCTGCAAGACTGAAATCCTTGCGGGATTTGGCCGGATCAGGTTTATTCTGTGATTTAAGACAGCACTTTATGTCTATAGACTGATCGATGTCCTTATTTTTTATGAAAACACTTTTCTGCTAGATATATTAATTAGGATGAGATTCACTCCTTCAAGTCTTGTAAGCTGTACAATGGAAACATCACCTTTTTCTGTTTGCAGAATTTTAGGCCCATTTTCTGGTTGAACATTGCTGATGTTCACATTTCTCTGAATAGTTTTGTGTCACTAGCAAATTTTTTAACCTGTTCTTTTTTCTTTAATATATTTGACTTTATATAGCTATTTAGTTTGTCTCTTCTTGTATGTCCGCCTGCACCTCCTCACTTGTCTGCTTTGACCTTATAAGGAAGACCTTTCATCCTGCTTTTTTGGATGCTTCTGTTGGCTCTTAAAAAAATTATCACAGGACAATTTTCAGATGACACATCTAATCTTCTGAGAAACAGTATTTTTCTCGTGGATGGGAGTTGGATTAGATGCCAACTCTGACACCCTGTAAGTTTTGCAGGAATGTTGATAGGAAGGGATGTCTGGAGGCCTGCAGTCACCCCATGTGGTGCAGGACTGTCACCAGTCGCTGGGCTGGGGCAGCCCTGACTTTGTGTAGCCAAGTCTTTAAAAACTCTTAGGGATGCAAATACTGCCCAGCAAGCAAACCTGCCTGCACGCACTCCTCTGGTAAGCTGCTCTGAGGGCACATAACCTCGCAGGAGAAAAAAGATTCCTAACCAGCAATCTCAGCCTCTCAATCTGCTGTTTCTGCTGTTTGCCGTTTGTTACATCTGGCATTACTGAGGAGAGTTTGGTGCTCTCATTTTTTACCTCTCTTTCAGGAGGTTTATCTTCAATTGAATGTTTTTGTGCCACATTTGGATAATGACAGTTTTTGTGCTGTAGAGATATGACCCTTAGCTTGTTTCTAGTACTGTTCTTATTGGTGGGTTTTTTTTTAGTATAAATAAGGTCCATCTTTTTGCTGGATTCTTTCTAAAACTTGTTTGGAGTTGAGCAACGTGCAAATGAACCATTATGATGTGCGCCATGACTCTTCTTGAGAATTGTTAGCTGGAGTGGGGAAGTGCTCTCCCAGCAAGCCTCTAACAATAAACAAATAATCTTTAGAGGTTTTTTTTTAGTCTCCATCTTTTAGAAGTATTAGCCCTTAAAGAGAACTCACTGAAATGTGTTATTTTTCTTGGAGACTTTTATATCCTGGACAGAAAATTTCTGTATAGCTAGACTTAGTTTTGATTAGTGATGAACCGTTTATTTTCTCTGTTGACTGTAAAACTTGCAGAGAGTGTCCTGAGTCTTTTCTTGAGGTGTGGCAGTAGCGTGATATTTTGAGAGAACAGCTCATGTAAGTACTGAAAGATAGCATTAAAACAAAATTTAGTTACCGTTGCCTTGGCTTTTTTTTGAAGTTAATGGGAAGTTGATTGACTAGCTGTTAGTAACTGTTGAAAATAGTTTTACCAGTTATGTCACTGTGAACTTTCAGTTTTATTTCCTCTTGGATTTCTTTTTTTTTTTTGTCTTCAGTACAATGAAGTCCAAATTTATAAAGTAATTTTTTGGGGGGTTCCATATGCTTTTTAAACCACTTGTTTTTAAAACACTACCTATCACAGCATCCTCTCAGTTACTTGAATAAATCAAAAAGGGAGATGTTAAGAAAAGGAAATACTATCAGCAAAATCTGAAGGTTCTCTCTGACTTTTAAGATTATCACCTATATGCTGTTTGTTACTTCACCCCGTTTTTATTGATTTCTGGCTTTTTCTTTCCTCTTTTGGCCCTTTTCTGTGTGGACTGTAAAGGAAAAGGTACAGTAACACTGCACTGCACATACCCTGCATGAACAACTCCTGTCTTGCCCAGTTTGCATGTTGTCTGTGCCAGAATTTAAGATGTCAGATTAAGCAGTGCTGTAACCGGTCAGTGGATAACACCAGCCAGTCTGGGAAGTGGTTGCTGAGCACATGTGCATTGCATGCATCCAAATTCTCCAGGCCAGAGCAGCGGAGGAACGGGTAGGTGTGCTATATATCATGTTTTGGGGCGGCAGATCCAGAGCTGTTTGTAAAGGCGTAATTTTGGGGCAGGATGAAGGCTCTTCCATGAGATCACCACCCATCAGTTTCTGCCTGAGAACTGTCCGTTGGGAGCACTACGGAGCAGGAACCCAATTCAAAGAGCCACAAGCCAGAAATTCGGTGAAACCCGTGTGAGCAGGCAGCAATTTCTGAAAGCCCTGCTCGTGCCCCGGTTCTGCAGCTGAGGGGCGAGCGCTAGGTTCCTCATGTGGTGGCCTAGGGTGGTCCAACTTAACCCCTCCTCTGAGTAATCATTTTACTAACTTGAGCTGAGGGCAGGGGTGGGAAGGAGGGTTCAGCACGCCGTGGTTTGGGGACAGCCGTTGTGCTGTTGAGGGAGATGGTGTCTGCAGCCCGTCCCATCAGCTCATCATCTGTTGTCTTCCTGACCCCAGGCCCAAGAGGGAAGTGCCTCCTGGTAGAGCGTTTACCTATACTGTGCTTAATAAAGGTGGGAGGAAAGGACCTGTTTGTAAAATTTGTAATACTTGAGCAGTTCTGCAGGAAATAAAGCAGGCCTTTCAAACTTAGGAAAATCTTAGCTTAAGGAAAGATGAAAAACTGATGATCTGAGGATAAGCTCTGGAGTACTATGCTTATTCCTTTGTTCTGGAAAGTGACTTAATTCATGTTCAGAAACCTGGTTTTATTCTTTACTTGTAAAGCTGTATCAAAATGCCATCTTGTTTTGACTTTCAGATGAAGGATTGCTTTATGTATATTGCAAAATTAAAACTATTTTGTTATCAACTGATAGCCACCTTTCAAACATATTGAAAATGTTTTTTGTGCGTAATCCTAAATGTGCCTTAATTCAAAGCTGATAATATTCATCTGGACAATCACCAGTTGAGCTTTTATAACCTTTTGCTTTTATCTATTTTTATTACTCTGCCAGTTGATTAATAGGAGCGGATTGATTCAGGCATCTTGCTTTGCTTTGGAAGCAATTTCATGCATCTTATTTGTAGTTAGTTGGTTTTTTTAAAAAAAATCTTACCTAATGGCTCCTCCTTGTGTGTCGTCTTTTGACTGGCTGGAAAGAAGAACAAGTACTGGCACAGGTTTCTCTGGGGCTAGCTTCCCAAGTCATCATTTCTCTGAAAATGCATCTCTGGCAAACAATGGGCACTTCCTTCTTAGGAAGGAGCAAATGGAGCGTCGCACAAAGCATTTATTTCTGGGGTGGAGTAGGGATCAAGTCATTCACAGTGTAGCCACTTGAATTGTACACATCCTTTGTTTAGTCAAGCTTGAGCGTCAAGGCTTATGAAATTTAGGTATCTATTTAAACAGTACCTTGTGTGACTGTCAGAGCTTTCAAAGCTGCTTCTGTACATCTAGGTTCAGCCAGTTTGAACCCTCACATTCTCCTTGACTGTCAGAGCGTTTTATTTTGAACAATGTCACATTCATTTGGAAAGCTAAGGAACGGTAGTTTTACACAGTTGCTGGTTATTTAAAAAATAATCTTCATCTACCTGTAGCTTAACTGAGTATCTCTTACAGTAGAAGCAGTATCTTCATGAAATGTTTTTAAGTGTAAACAGGCAAATGTCAGTTCTCATTTGAAAAGGCAACTCCCTTGTTCTGTGTTTGGCACAAGCCAGACTGCAGCTGAAGAAAGGGGAGATGCTTCCTCCTTGCCGCATCAGGTGTTGTGCTGGCAGGTGGAGCAGAGCAATAATACATGAAGAACGGGCAGCCTTTCCCAGAGCTGCCTGGCCTGCTTGTCACCTGATGAGGAGGTGATGATTTTCATTGTTTTAGTTGGCCAAAGGCACTTTCTCTTTTCCTCCCACAGATTTTAAGAGCAGAGTCCTTCAATATTTACAGGAATCCTGATCTCTCTGAGCACCCATAACACATGGTGTCCTCTTGACCACTACTGTAATAATGTTTTAGATCAAAACTGACAGTTTTTCTATAATACTTGATCCTTCCTTGTGCATTTGCAAGACAGAGCCTGGCCTTTCTGTCTCTCCCAGGCCCTGTCTCATTTGGTGTGCAGAACAAGTGGTGTTTGTAACACCCTCTCTGTTCATACCTCTCTGCTACCACTATCCAGATTTTGCAGGAAAAGGATTTTTTTTTGCTTTCTTTTGGGCCACTACAGCAGACAAGTTTATCAAGGTAGATACAGGTAGATAGAGTAGGAAAAGTATTTGAACTTGGCCCTAGTCTCTCCTCATCCTAAGCAGTGCTTTAGAGTAATCCATGAGTTCAGGTACTCTTCTTGCATGTGTTTGTTTCAGTCCTCCCACTAATGCCTCTGCGTACTGGTAGAATCCGAAAGGTGGCTCCCGCTGTGGGTGCTCAGCCATCAGTCTGTCTGTGCAGATTGACGAATACTTCACTTCTTATAGAGGAAGAAATGAGAGATCCGTCCGTGCTCTGTTTCACGTCTAGCACATTGCTAGTGGTGCTGCAGCTTGGAGAAATGTGTCCCGTGTCTGGGACAGTTCTTCCAGGGAGTTTCTGGTGCTCAGTTGCTCCCTGTTGCCCTGGATCCTGCCTTTTCCCTTCCTTGCTCAGGGTGACGTCCTGCACGCTGTGTTGTTGCTGAGATCTGATGTAATTCAGATCTCTAGTCTTCATTCCAGCAGACTTCCCAAAGTATTTTTTTTTTTCTTCCTTCTCCACTCAAAAGCAGGACAAAACTGGAGAGAGCTGGGGAAAGCAGATCTGGACCATTTGCTTTCCGAGCTTTTAAGAGCAGCGCAGCAAAGAAGGGCAGAGTTATTCTTTGTAATGCCTGAAGCGCAGCATCCTACAAAGCAATTTTTAGTCTCTCTGTGGAAGCATACCAAAGCAGCACAAGCAGAAGTCCCTGTTGTTAGTTGGCTGGAGAGGGCCAA
This sequence comes from Apaloderma vittatum, assembly GCF_000703405.1. Taxonomy (NCBI): domain Eukaryota; kingdom Metazoa; phylum Chordata; class Aves; order Trogoniformes; family Trogonidae; genus Apaloderma; species Apaloderma vittatum. The sequence goes on along the minus strand of NW_009699350.1, from coordinate 44,375 downwards.
CAGTGCCTGGCCCTGCCACCGTCCCTCGCAGACTGTGCAGGCGTTAGCACCAGCTTTGCAGTAACCTGTGTCTCAAGAAAATTCCCTCACAGTGTGGTGATCATTACTGTTTCTTTATAAAATAAGAACTATGTGCACTCAGGGAGCACTTCAGCTCTTACAGCGTGGGGGACACGTGTTCATTTTGCCTCCAACTTCTGGCCTTTATCAACAAAACTGAGAAATATAAGTTACATAAAATTACACTTGCCAAAAGCCTGTTTCAGCATTTGTAGTCAATGTACAGAAGTATATGGCTGGGAAGATAGAATTAAATTTTGGTCATCTTCCTCACTACAACTTAACACCAGTACAGAAGAGTGAAAGGAAAGCTAGATATTGCCTTGATTTTCTATTAGTTTCTTCAGTTTGTAATACCTCTATGTTTTCATATTCACTGCACCTGTTTTGTACTTCTTAAAATAATTTTTGTGTTTTCCTGCAAGACCCTGTCTCATGCTCTCTATACTAACCTGAACTCTTGTCTTGTAAACTCTTTTTTAAGAACTTAATTATAAGCCTGTGAATTGTTAATGTACCCCAAGTGAATTGTATATTTAAATAATTGCATTATGTTAATTTTAGTTGTTACTCTTCCATTCTCTTTAATTCCTTACCAATTGTTCTGCTCTAGATCAAAACCAGGCTCTTCGACTGTGTCTGGGCAGCACTGCTGTTGGGGCCCAGTATGGAGCTATCTCTGCTCTCAGTATCAACAATGACTGTTCGAGGCTCCTGTGTGGCTTTGCCAAGGGACAGGTAATTCCCATGCGATGAGGTGTTTCAGTGCTTGGTCCTTACCGAGGAGAATGCCCAGAGGTGACAATAGCTCCAAGCCAAGCACATTTCACGTGTACCTGGTTTTGTGCTGGGAAGCAGCATGTGTGGCTTCACCTGCCCAGAGCTTTTTTGGCCAAGCGATTTCTGCATCCAGTGAGCTAACTCAGATGGTTCAGGGTAGGTTTCGATGGAGTAAATGTATAATGAGAATGTAGTGAAGGATTCAATTAATTGTGGCTCGTTGTGACGTAAGTGCTGCTCCTGATAAACTGAAATACGCAGTGACACACCAGGACAGTCAGCTTAGTCTTTCTAGGTTGCATTGTGAGATCTGTGCTTTGTATTTAAAGCTAGTTTTTACTATGGTGATGACTTGAAATTCTTGAAACTCGTATTGAGCCCAGAAGTTCATTTTTACTAATACTTCTGTTGTATGATGGAGGCAACATAGCTTTGGAATGCAGGGTAAAAATGGTTTAAGTCTGCTGTTGCAGTTTTATGCCCTTCTCTGAACCTCGAGAGAGAGAGCAATATCTGGACAAGAGTGATAAGACTATAAAACTAAATCAAAATGGAGAGAAGTTACCTTAGAAAGTTTTAGAAGTCCATTTTCTCTTTAATTTCCCTTTACTCCTTTGGATTTCACCTTCGTTCTAGATAAACACACTCTGTGCCCTATGATAAGGTTAAATGAGACTGCTCCAGACCATGTGGAATTACAGATTTGATCCATGCAGAGCAGTGGCCAGTTTTAAATGATACCCAGATAAAATATTTTGGAGCAGCAATTCTGAAATACCTGATATATGAAGCTTTGGTAGATAGATGATTTATGCAGCCATGTAAAATAAAAAGATTCAAATTGTAATCTCAGCTCTTCTTGGCTAAATATTCCACAGTTATGCAGTCAGTAATTTGGCACTTGTTGCTTCTTAGTTGAGAAATTGCCTGAATTTAATATCCAGACACAAGCCAGGCTGTGCACTCCTACCTGACCTGTCATGCTGAGCAAACTCAGGAGGAGAGGAGTGATGAGGTTCATGGTAGCCAGGGGGATGCTTGAGTTTTGCTAATGGTTATTGGCAGAGATTATTCAGCTGTTCACGAATTCTGTGAGAAATGCATTGAACTACTCAGAACAGTGTTGTATGGTAGCAAAGTTATCTTAGGTTCTTTAACCGTGTTATCAGGCAGGTAGCTGTGAGGTGAGTTCGGGCAAGTGGCTAGAGCTCACCAAAAGAGCATGATTCAGAGTTGTGATGATCACTAACATTGTCAGTGAGAGTATAAGTCAACTGCTTGTAAAAACAGGATAGGAACAGATTTCAGATCACTCTTCTGTAGTATGAAGACCTTACTAACCCAGGATGATACTGGGAATATAGAAATTTATTGATGTACTAATACACAAGGTGGTGGAGAGAATGTGTACTGAGAACAGTCTGCTTGCAGATCACAATGTGGGATCTGGCCAGTGGGAAGCTGCTACGATCAATAACAGATGCCCACCCACCAGGAACAGCCATTTTGCACATCAAGGTAACAAACACTGCATGTACTCCTTGTATACTACTTGGTTTTTATTCTTCAAGGCATACTTGTGTTCAGTCAGATGCATTGACTTTCCTTGTGTAGTACTTTCACATTCATAGATGACAGCAACTACCTAGGAGCTATATGGTGGTAGCTTGCAGAGAAATGAGCAGAAGTTCTATTTAAAAAGAAACTGAGTATTTTGAGAGCTGAAATAGTAGTGTTAGGTGTGAGCTGTACTATAACAAACAACAGTTCTCTGTTATAACTTTTCTATCTGATCCCAAAATATATGAAGAATTACTTGCTAGAGTACATTTCTCTAAAACTTACAGTGGTGTGAACTGATACATGATTTTACAACTTCAGACTTAAATAGTAGCTCTTTTAACTACTTTAAGTAGCTCTGTAAGCTTGAAAGTACCTTCTGTCAGCAGTCTTTCAACTAACTTGTTTGCCTTGAAAGAGAAATCATCTGTGTCCTCTTGGTCAACATGGCGTTGCCTTCACACACAGATACTTGTATCTGATTTTGTGCACGACTTTGTTTTACATGCACCTCTCCTACCAGAGCATAAAGCTCCTTGGCAGCCTGGTCAGAGCGGTGACTTTGGTGCATCACTCAAACTCTACTGTCGCTTCTCCTTTCCTGAACTTTGCTGAGACATCCCAGACCTATACAATGTCACATGTGGAACTAGTATAGAGGGTGCTATGGGGTGTGTTGCTCAAGGACAGATTCTCCTGATTGATCTGACCTGACTACCCAAAAATGTTTTGTGGGAATGGAGGTGCGCTCTTACTGCTGTGTTTTCCATGCTTCTATCTTTGCTTTGCACATAAAGATGAATATTCCCCTATGCCAGGTCCTCTGCTCCTAGTGCTCCCCTTCTCTAGCTCATGACCTGTACCGTGGCAGTACCAGCATTGAAGAATACGCCAACACTGCTGTACAGCCCAGTTGCTTGTGCTGCTAGATTCTAGGTTCTAAAGGCCCCCAGAAGGGCCCTTTCTTATCTAGATTATTTGGCATTAGGAGTTCTAGATGTTTCTGAATTTGCTCTATTTCAGACTGCAGCCTCTTCACCGGCACTGGCACTGGCTTATGAGCTTGAGGCTCTGAGCTGTTCTAGCAGCAGTGCAGGTTTTGGTGTGTTGTAGTTCTGAGCTGCAAGAGAAAGTAACTTCAGTTATGAATTCCAGCAATAGGGCTTGCTGGAGGGGTGAGGATGAAACACAGAACCTTGCTTTTCTTGCATGTCATAAAAACCCCAGTAATCGTCTCAAGTCTGTATGTTAAAGGTGTCTTCCAATCCTTGTACTTTTGTGTGCTGTAAATAATGCTGTAGCATACATTTTTGTGTTGGTTTTTTTTGTCTGTTTCATAGTGCCACTTTTAATCTAATTATCTGCTCAGTTTACAGATGACCCGACGCTTGCAATTTGCAATGACAGTGGAGGCTCCGTGTTTGAACTGTCATTTAAGTAAGACAATAACTCTTGGCACCCATAGAAAGTACAGGATATTAATGCTGCGTCATAGTTTCTAAAACCTAAGCAAAAAACCCCACTGGAATCAATAAAGCCACTGTCTGACTGTTGAAGGTGTAACTTAAGGCTGCAGTATTATTTCCCAGCAGAAGCAAGATGCTGTCTGGCAGTGTAATAGTCAAAGAAGAGCCTTAAGTTATTAAGGAATCAATGTATTGTACAGAATCTTGGCGTTCCTTGTGGGCTCAAGCAGTGTCATAAAAGTGCTGCCTCTCGATTTTCCTTGTTTCATTAATGAGAGCTGCCTTCCAGTAACTGCTCATTTTCTTCTTGGTCTCTTCAAGAGGAGGAGGGACAGGGAGGAAGGATTGACAGTCTAGGGGCTCTGAACATGTCCAGGAATTTCCAGAACTTTACTGTTAAATAAGTTCTTAATCTTACAGAATTCCTGTCTGTATCTGAGCAAACTGAAGTGGGGCTACTTTCAGTTACACACACTAAAAATGATCCTTGGGGCTGCATAAAGGCCTTTTAAAAAACACTTGAAGGATCACTCTTGAGATTTCAGGAGACTGTTGGGCTGATCTTTTCTTGATAGCTGGCCACCACATTGATTTCTCTTCTTTGCAGGAGGGTTATGGGAGTGAGAACCTGTGAATCTCGCTGTCTCTTCAGTGGCTCGAAGGGGGAGGTGTGCTGTATTGAACCATTACATGCAAAAGTTGAGCTGAGAGACCATCCTATCACCCAGTATTCACTGCTGGCCATGGCCTCCCTCACAAAGGTAGCTTGCTACTCGCAGAAAGTTTTGTCTGAGAAACCACAAAGAAGATTTGTAGTATATACTCAGATGTTTTATTTCACCTTTTTGTTTTTCTTGAAGATACTGGTTATTGGCCTGAAGCCATCTCTGAAAGTGTGGATGACCTTTCCCTATGGTCGTGTGAGTAATGAAGCCAAACAGCTGCTTTTTGGATTATGGCTACAAACAGTTCCTAGAGTGAAGGGGATGAGATTAGGACTGGGTGTTTGCTATTGCTACTTTATCCACATGTAGTAAACTCTGCATTGTGGAATTGCAGTGATAGTCTGTAGGTCTGACGTGTGTCAGTGGTGGGAAAAGAGGGGGTGAGGATGCTGAATTTCTCCAACGAGTAGGAAGGGAGGAACACAGCAGCTCCTCAGCTTCCTGTCTTCCCTGCTACAGCCTGGACGCACTCGTACGTTGCCCTGTTTGGCTACAATCACCTGGGACTTTTTGCTGTTTCTTTACATAAAAGCTATACGATGCAACTGTTAATTGCAGAGACAGAAACAAAGTGTCATTAGAACACTAATCAGTCTTCTGAAGTCTTGATTATTTGCTTTTACTAGCTGCTGGTATCGTTCCTCTTGGAAAAGAAGCTGGGGAATAGATGGGATACATTGTGAGAATGGAGACAAGGCTGCTAGCAAGCTGCAGCTTGTTGTAGTCTGTCAGTCCATGTGAGATTGGATCTACATTAAGTAGCCAGGACACAGGTTTTGTTCTGCCTGGCCGTGCGCTTTGCCAAGAGACACACATTGCCCCTAAACCATGTAGCTGAACCAAAGAGCACAAGTTACTGCTCATCTGCCAGCAGAGCAGGAAATTGCTTTCCAGCCTGTGTGCGTACATGGCAAAGTCAGTGAGTAGCAGCTGATGGACAGCGTGTGTCCTGGAACTGAGGTTCTGCCTTGTGTACCCTCAGTATTGGCTGTGCTTTTTGTCTTAACAGATGGACCCTTCTAGTGTCCCTCTTCTGGCATGGCACTTTGTGGCTGTACAGAACTCTGTGAACCCCATGCTTGCGTTTTGTCGAGGAGACGTCGTTCATTTTCTTCTGGTAAGCCTTGGATGTTTTATTCTGCTTTTCAGATAGTGAAGTCTTATTCACGTGTTCAGCTGACTGATCCTGTCTCAGTGAAAGTGTGGTACCTACGCGTGCTAGGGGTGTCTGCAGCTTGCGATCACCCTGTTGGTCATTGCTCTTCAGAAAGCAGTGGTGCCTTTCCCTGAGATTCTGGAGGCGTGAGCTTTATGTGTTCCAGAAGTGTTGATTTGCAGCTTATCTCATTTCTGTTGGAGGTAGAAGGAAGTGGATTGTTTTCAGCAAGATCATGTGAATTTGAGATAGCGTTTTATTTTTTACTTTAAAAGATGAGTCTGGAAAAAACTTTTATGAACCACGCTGAATAGCTTTCAGGTCCTGTTGGCATGTGACTTTTTAAAACATGCTGCTCATTCTGTTTAGATCTGCGAAGTTACACGCGCAGATAGGGTTGTTTGAAGATGATTTTGTGTCATGAGAGGAAAATATGTCATTTTGGCTTTGGAGTGCAAAGTTTATTTCCCAGCTCTGCTGTCCTCTTGGACCTTAAGCTTTGTTCTGGCAGCCAGACATTGTGTTGTCTGGATTAAGTCCTGTTTTTCCTTTGTCTTCTCTCTTGGTAAACTTCAGGAGAAAGAAAAGGCTGTATGTTTAATCCCATCTTACTGGAGATGTCTGTGCAGGCGATAGCACAAGCCTCTGCATAGATACCCAACTCAGCTCTGACAAGTGCTGCTGTGCTTCTTATAGGTCACTAAAGAGTAGCTGTGTTACCTCCATTCAGGTCTCTCTTGTTGCACCTCAACTTGTCAAAGTGTAAAGAAACCCACTTATCTGTGGAATGCTTTCTTTAATGACGAGGAATTAAGCTGGTTTCACATTAGTATTCTATAGTTCTGACCTGTGAGAGCAGAGAGAACCCTCGACTGGGAGTTGTCATGCAACATCTTCCTTCAGCTGAGTGTTCCAGTGGGCTGATCCGCTTGGGAGTCAGTGAATGAGAATCAGTTCTTCTTCAGTGCTCCCTGTACAAATGCTGGTGGCTTGCGCCCCTTTTAGAGACCACATTGCTTTATATATTACAGGAGGAGAGGCAGGGAGGAACGATTCCTTTAATGCATCTAGTCCCAGCTTGTTTTACGACGTACAGATCTCGGAGTATAAATAAACGATTTGAAATTGATCCAGGAGAGGACCTAGATTTTTAGTGCCCCCTGGGTGGAGCCATACATGAGTGCTTCTAGCAATACATTAGCAAGTGAGACATTATGCTCCATTTGAGAAGCATGTGTGGTGCTGCTGCACGCTCAGCGTGCTTGTGTGAGGGGAGCTCCAGGCTTCTGGAGTTAGTGTGATGCCCTCTGGGAACAAAGAGGTTGACTTGGAGAGTCTTTGAGCTTGAATCAGCCAGGTCTGATTTCTCTCTTTTTTTCAGGTGAAGAGAGATGATACCGGTGCAATACATGTCACTAAACAGAGGCAGCTTCATCTACACTATGACCTCATCAACTTTACTGTAAGTCTTAATAGTATCATAGGTCGGTTAATTTTTTTTTCCCTAGTTTTCTTATAAATGTATCTCAGTAGCCCTTGGTTCTACACTGTCGGCTTTAGAAATATAGCAAAAGAAGTGTCTGTGTTTATCTGGGACCAGCTAACTGAAAGTATCCTTAAACTTGGGACTCACTGGAAAACCAGCACCAGCCGTGTCCTGGGATGCATCACGAGGAGTGTGGCCAGCAGATCAAGAGAGGTGATTCTGCCCTTTTACTCTGTGCTTGTGAGACTCCACCTTAAATATTGCACCAGTTCTGGTGTCCCCACCATAAGGGGGACATAGATCTGTTGGAATTAGTCCAGAGGAGGCCACAAAGATGATGCAGGGGCTGGAGTACCGCGGCTACAAGGACAGGCTAGAGGAGCTCGAATTGTTCAGCCTGGAGAAGAGAAGCCTCTGAGGGGACCTTATCACTGCCTTCCAGTACCTGAAGGGAACCTACAGGAAGGCTGGGGAGGGACTTTGTACAAGAATATCCAGTGACAGGACAAGGGGAAATGGATTTAAATTGAAGGAGAATAGGTTTAGATTGGATCTTACGAAGAAATTCTTCAGTTTGAAGGGGGCAAGACTCTGGAATAGATTGCCCAGTGAGGCTGTGGATGCCCCCTCCCTGGAGATGTTCAAGGCCAGGTTGGATGAGGCTTTGAGCAACCTGGCCCAGCTGAGAGACATCCCTGCCCATGGCAGCGAAGTTGGACTAGATGATCTCCATGATCCATTCCAACCTAAGCTTTTCTGTGATTCTGTGATGACTCTGATGGACTTGGTGGTTGTCTAGAGGTGTTTTCTGTGACAAAGGTTCTTTGTAATTTTTCTCAGTGTTAAAGCTAATACTCCAGAAGGAGCCTCCCTGTCTTTACCTGTGCAGTTAGTGATGGGTGCCGTTGTGATGTGACTGGATACAGTAACAAAGCTATTGGCCATGCTAGAACTTCCAGTGTTGATATGACCAGAGTCTGTTTGGTTGCCCTGCTTAAATCTGCCGTTTGTTGTGGTTTTTTTCAGTGGATAAACTCACGGACAGCAGTGCTTCTAGACAGCGTGGAGAAGCTGCATGTTATAGATCGTCAGACACAGGAGGAGCTGGAGACCATAGAGATCTCAGAAGTACAGCTAGTCTACAACAGCAGCCACTTCAAATCGCTGGCCACGGGAGGCAATGTCAGTGAAGCCCTGGTAGGCACAAATGATCTGCTTGTGTTAGTTCACTTTGCTTCAGATACGCCCTAAGTGGAAGCCTGGTGCTTTGGAAAAAAGCCTTTTAGAAGCATCTCAGAAATCATACATGGCATTAAGGTGGCCAGCTAACAGACAGTTCATATTTCCTATTGTGCATCGATGTTTTTAGGAGCTGCTTTTGTGTTACCAAGCCTTGGAATGCTCTGTACAGGAAAAAAGCTGACATGCTTTATTCTTCAACAGATATAGCCTATATTTTCTACTTTGTATGTCACAAATACTCAGCTCTAGCAGTGCCTGCATAGTACGTGCATTCCCTGCCCTCGTCTCACAGATTGTCGTGCAGGGGTAGAGGGGATGAGACATAGTACCTATGCTTGTAGGTACTGCCCTTCTTTCTTGTTTGAAGTAAATGAAACCATCCAAACTAGTGGAAGTTACAACACTTCTAATGCTGTGTTTTCTGCTTTTTCCTCTCTTACTTATTTTGACTTTCATGCTTGTTTATCTTTATTGGACCCTGGCCCATAGTGTCTGGATGTGTTTTACTTCTGAAGCAGGTGTTCATTTCAGTGGTTCCTGATGGCTCATGTACCCGACCTGTGCCTTCTGCAGCAGACTCACTTCGATGTGGTATTTGCATCACCATAGCATTGTGGAGGGTTTTCCTTATAGTCGTGGGTTTGGGACAAGCTATCGTTTTCAGTAGAAAATGAGTTTGTTTATTTTGGAAACAGTTTGCCAGAGTGTGTGTAGGAAAGGGCCTTCTGTCCTTGCGTTTGTGCCTCCCAGTGGTTCGCCACAGATAGCCCAGGGGTTCTGAAATTCCACAGCTGGGTGATATGGTTCTTATTCAGTTCTGCCGTAGTCCTGTGAGACTTGCTGGCCCAAGCAACTAGCAGAAGGCTCATGTGGGTCTGTAGTTTGGATCTGCAATTTCAAGCCCAGCAGGCGGTCACGAGACAGCTCCTGATGCCCAAGAAGTATCTTCAGTGCAGGATGGTAGGATTTCATAAAAGAGACCTGTCGTGGTTCCCTCTGAGCACCAAAGAACAGAGTGCCTCTTCCAGTCTGAATGGCCAGATCTATGAGGAGTCTTTGCAGCCTCTAAATCTCCGTAGCTGCTGCTTATCTGGCTTTCACTGCTTTATCTGCTTCGCACTGCTATCATTGCTCTCATTCTTTCTGCTGCAGATGCATACTGAGGAAGAAAGAGTCAGAAGGTGGAGTCTAGTCCAAGCTAGTTTAGACTAGATATGGAACGATGATGATGTGGAATAGAGCACAGCTAGAGATCGGCACTAGGGTTGTTTACGAACTCTCCCTGCTAGGGTATGTCATTATTCAGAGCCTTTCACTCAATTCCAGACCCTCTGCAGTCTCCTGTGAGGACTTCTGGTGACTGCCATCAAAGCTGGAGACATGTGGCTTGAAAAAATGGTGGCCCCAAATAAGTGCTGCCTGTTAAAATGCTGTTGTGAGTCTAGAAGGGACTCCTGCTTAATTCACAGGCTGTAAGTGGCAGATGAGATCTGTATAATGCCGTTTTGAAATACTGAGGATATGAAACAAGCAGTGTCTTTTCCTACATTTCAGGAGGAATTATAAGACAAGCTACTCCTGAGCAGTTGAGTCAAGGACTTGGACACTTCGGAAGCCTTTCCCCCCCACCACCATGGCTCAGAAGATCAGAAATATTCCTTTTTTTGTTCTAGTTCTGCACATGCTCTGGAAAGCAAATGCCAAATGAGGCTGCTACTTCCTTAAATATTTTGGTTTCAGAGATGCCTATGTTTGTGGCTGAAGATTGTCAGAGCCCATTTTACTGCAGCGTCTAAAGAAAGATGCAGGGAATATCTGTGGCTTCAGCCTCAGGTTCTGTGCTGAACAGGTTGAAGTGTTATTACAGCAGTCCCTGAAGTAGACACAGTTTTCAGCAGCAGGAAGAGACCTTCTCTATCTGCTTCTGTACCTGACCAGACTGAGAAAAGTAGAGAACAAACAGCTCTGGCCTGTGTGACCGTGCAGTAGAGCGGGAAGCAGGCACTGCCCATGCCCTGTGGTAAAACCTCAAGTTTTGATGCGATGCTCCATTTCTCACAGTGTAAACGTGCCCATGTGCAGCCTTTTGAACACCAGTTACTGGCTTTCAAGCTTCCGTTTGTAGCAAATCTCACTTCAGTGATACTCTTCCCATCTGTGTCTCCTACACGTTAGAGGAAGATTTGTGAAAAAGCAGATGGTTAGGGAAGAGCCCCCCTAACATTTTTTTGCATCTGAGGACAGACAGAGAGCACTGCTTCTGGGTCCTGATGATTCCGTCGGGTTTTCTGGGTGGCCAGAGCTCAGCAGCACTTTAAGCTGCATTCACAAGCAGGAGGGAGTGACAGCAGAGCTTTCTTAACTTACTACTGCCCAGCAATCTGTGGTGTTCTCTCCCAATCCTTGTTTTCATTTCTGAATTACAAACTGTCTCTGAAGTCCAACTGTGTATATTTCTTGGGAAATTTTACAGAAACAAAAAGCAGTTTTACTTGCCTGTAATTTTTCTCCCTGTAGGCATTGGTTGGGGAGAAAGCTTGTTATCAGTCCATCAGCAGCTGTGGTGGTCAGATCTTTTACCTTGGAACTAAGGTAATTGTGGGGAGTTTTTAATAAAACTGTGGGGTATTCACTGTTGACAGTAGCTCAGCTTCTGGAGAAGGGCATCTTGCAGCAGATGGGTTGTAAGGCCTTGTAAAGGATGTTTTCTGTTAAGTATAAACATGCAGTTTATTCCTGCCATACCAAGCTTGAGGGTTGCTTTGCTTGGCTTCATCTGTACGAACATGCTCTGGTGGGTCTGTGGGATACCACAGGCTGCAGGAGCTACTGTAAGTAAATAACTTTTCTTTTTTTTCCTTTTCTAGTCTGTTCACGTCATGACATTGAGAAGCTGGAGAGAGGTATGTTGAGAGGAAAACTTGTACAGCTTAGTAGATTTGAATTGCTTAAATATAGCTTGAGAGGAGGGAGGGGACATGTTCTGAGCGCATCTTGAAGCATGTTCAGGATCCCTGATTGACTACGCACAGCCAACGCTATAGGTGTGCTGCTTTTTGTGACAGGACACTATGAGACTCCTGCTTGCAGAAACTTGCAGGCTGGATGGAGACCTTGTTCTCTCAAGCAAGACATAGCCCTCTGCTGTGTTTCAGCTTCTGTTAACAAGACAGAGTTAGTGCAATGTATGACTTCAGAGGACTGTGTAAGTATAAACCTTTTGTTTGCCAGAGGAGCATACAGGAGTGGAAGTAGATCTGGTTCACTGTATTTTTTCTCCAGCTTCTGCAGAAACTACATCATAAAATCCATCAAAGACCACCTAAAAAGTTCATTGGATTTTTTAGATCCTTGTTTCTGTGGATAGGATATTTTTTTGGAACATCGTTTCTCTGACAGCTGAAACCCTATCAGTTTCCACACTAAAGTTCTTCATGATCTATTTGTTCCTGTCTTGTTCTTTTAACCTGAGTTAAACAGCAGTTTTTCATTTCTGGATCATCCCTTCACGGTATGCTCAGTGGTTTGAGTGCGGTGCTGACAGCAATGACTGACACCGAGGTCGCGGGTTCAATTCCCGCTCGGTCCCCATGTGTTGCCTGGTCTAGTCGAGAGGTGGTGTCCCTGCCCATGGCAGGGAGGTTGGACTAGATGATCTCTAAGGTCCCTTCCAGCCTAGGCCAGTCTATGATTCTATGATTCTATGTTTATTCAGTGTGTACATATTTTCTTTCAGACTTTGTTTTGCAAGGCTAAAAAAAGGTCTTTCATCATAATTTTGTAAGATTATTCTCCCATTACTTTCTTTTTTCGTGATCACTGTTCCCATTCTTTTCTTCTGTCATGGTCGCTGTTCTCTGCACCTTCTTTGTGCTCGGTTGCTTGAACATAGATAAACACTTTGGCACCTTCTGCCCTGGGTAGGGTCTTACAAGTCACAATGTTGCCTGTTCTTCACTGTCTCTGCTAGATGTGTCATTCCTCATGCATCCTCGGGTCTCATTTTGCTGTTCCTTTGGCTACGTGATGTCAGTGATTTGTGGCGCTCTGGAGATTCACCAGTACCGCAGAGCCACACTCTGATTTTTGCTGGAAGTTGCTTGTACCTTTGGATTGCATCATACTTTTTTTACACACCTTTAGGGGTGGTTCTGTTGCGTCTGTCTGTATGAACTGCTGTCTAGCATCATGTAGTGACAGCTGGTCATTAGCAAACTTCATTAGTCAGTGCAGCTTATGCCACGCTGACAAAATCGTTATGTAGAAGGGAGCTTCAAGGCTAATTCTCAAGGAACTCCAATCATCGTTTCTTTCCAGTCTCACATTTCTCCTTTAAACAGTGACGTTCACCGTTTTTCCTCTTACCTGCTTTGTGGCTCGTGTACTCATCCATAACTGTAAGCTCCTGCGCATGACCTTCTCTCAGGACCTTTAATAAAATGTGGGCGGTTCAGTTCTATTGAACTTTTATACAGTTGTTGCTTTTAGTTACCAAGATCACTTTCCTCTGCTGGCTTTCCCTCCAGCCATTCACTACTGGCTTTGGTTTAGTAAACTGTTACCACTTAGACCCTTGATCTCATGTACTGATTTTCCTAGAATTCAGAAATCAATCAATATAACATTTTGACCAAACATACCAAGACTAGAGGTGCTCGACCTTGTGTGCTAATAATTCCTTAAAGCAGAAAACACTTGTGATCTACTTCAATCTTTGTTGATTGTGAGCTCTGGAGAAAATAAAGGGCAGGATGAGTGTACCCTTATGCTGAAAGTGTGATGGAGTTTTTTGTCATGCTCTAAGTGATAAGGCAAGGGTGGTGAATAGACAACTTTTTTTCTTTGTGACTGCAGACACTCGCTGATGCTGTGAGTCTTCATCCGTGAAGCATCTGACCTAAGACATAGCATACAAAGACTTGATGTACTGGGACCTGACATTTCTTAGTATTTTTTAACTGTCCAGCAGAAAATGTACATATGAGAGAATCTTTTTGAGATATACTGTTCTTTACTGCAATGTGCTGAGAGCTTCTGAGGTTTCCTGTCCCCTTACTGTCATAGATCATGACCCACTACTGGGAAATGCTGATCTTAAATGGGAGGGGATCATCTTTGCTGTGATACTAATGTCCGGTGTTACTTTTTATTTCAGAGAGTTGATCACCTTCTGAAACAAGAGCGTCTCACTGATGCCCTGGCTCTCGCTTGGTCTTTTTATGAAGGTAAAGCAAAGGCTGTAGTAGGTAAGTTTGTTGTTTCTTTAACTGAAACTGTTAAGGAAGGTTTTAAACCTGTACATGTACAGATATCACTTTTTGGGGTGGGGGAAAGATAATTCAATTGAAGAAGAGAAGGTAGGATGTACTGCTTTGGGCTTGGCAGAGCGAACACATTTGAGTGGATGGGTTTGATTTTTTTAGAGTCATACTCCCTTTAGCAGCCTGCTGTTTTCAAATGAAAATCAGACTTGGCCTGTGTTGTGACTCCTATCTGTTGTCACCTTGCCATGAAGGAGGTGGATCCAGGTATTGAATATTTAGCCTACTGAAATATTCCTGAAGGTCATGTGTGACCTGTAGGTAATTTTTAGCGTGATGTTCTGTCAGCTCTGCCAAGCAGATACTTCCATTCAGGTCTCCTCTGACTATACACCTGACTGCAAGAACTGCTGGGTTTTGGCATTATGTTTCCTATGAAGGAGGATGCTTTGTAAGCACTTAACTTGTAATGATAAACATGTTAATTATGCCAGAAACTGCCACTTGAACAGTATGATTTGGACTGGACGCATTGACTTTTCAACAAATAACTTCTGATGGTTTTGGCAGATGAGACTAGAATTCTCAGGGTCAGATCCTCCTGCTGAGAAATTGCTAGTATGTGGCGATGTGACTCGTTTTAATGCATGGATATAATGCAATTAAGCAGATAATTTATTCAGTATTCAAAGAATTTTTAATGCATGGATATAATGCAATTAAGCAGGTAATTTATTCAGTATTCAAAGAACTACTGTCTTTTTAGTTGGCTTTTAAAATTATTTTTTCCTCTTTTAGTGTGCTTAATTCAGCTTCTTTGCATCAAAGCATCCTCCATCAATTAAACTGCCTCATGTAGACAGTTTTTGGCAGCTCTTCGTTACCTGTACTCTCAATGTTAAAGGGTGCTGAGATCTGTTACTGCTGTTCCTGTGCTGAAACAGCCTTTACATTGTGAGAATATACTCTTCAGAAGAAGAGTAGCTTAAAAGTAGAACACAAAATTGTATATTTAGATATCCTGACCTCTGCATCTGAAGGGTAGTGGTGTTAGCATCTGATTTTTGTATTTCCACTGGTAGCTTAGGTGGTGGGAAAAGCTTCATTCCCTCTCTCCCAACCTCTGCCCTCATTCTTTCTAGGCTTGTCTGGGGACACGAGCAAGAGGAAAGCAGTCATTGCAGACAGGGTGAGTCACCAACCTCTTCCTAACTGGATTTTCATGTATGCTATTGTGACACTGACTATGTTCCTGGAAGGAGTGGCATCTGTCCTCCAAATGTTTGTCCAACTAACTCTAGAATGTGTTTATATGCCTCTCTTGCTAAGACTGGGAGCAGGATTTTGAAAGAGACTTGGAAATACATCTTGGATAAAGATAGGGATAAAATCTGCAGCAGACCCAGGCCTTGAGACCTCTGGTGCCCTCACAGTAGAGAAAACCGTTTTGTAGGTAACTCTAGAGTTTCCTGACCTTCGGTTGGCAAGTGTTCGTCAGTATGTAACTTGCTGACTCTCAGGATGGAAACTTTGTTCCATATATACATGGACATGAAGTAAACTATTCAACTGATCCTGTTCAGTTGTCAGAGGAACATTTTTTGGTGAAGGGTAAGTTTAAAATACACAATTGTTGCAATAGTTGTTGCAATAGCTATACTTTGTTCTTCATGTATATTTTGTTCACACATAGAGAAGTTTTGCTCTTTAAGATACCATAACTTCAGCTTTGGGTAAAAACATGGCGCTGGTGAGCATTGTGCTTTGGGATGTGTTCATCTGCTGGAACATTTGCTGGCAGAGCCACTGTCATAGTCTCTTGATCAGCTGAAGTTAGTGCAGGCTTTCAGTATCCCTCTGGGCTTCTATGCCGTGTCATGCCACTGTCTCTTGGCAGCCTCTTCTCCCTCCTACCCACAGTAGTTCATGCCCAAAATGGGACCACAGAGTTTACAGTGCTGCCAACCCCTGTGAGTCTGTTAAATCTGCTACCAAGTATGGCCTCTAGTGTAGGATTTGAATGAATTTTCTTTTTTATTGTAATTCAGATGGTTGAAATCCTTCTCCATTATGCTGATCGGTCTTTGAAGAAATGTCCTGACCAAGGAAAAATCCAGGTTATGGAGCAACATTTTCAGGTATGGTGCTCCAGAGGATTCTCTGGTATAGATCTTTTGAATTTTTTAATCAGACTGCTGCAAAAACCACTTAATTTTTGAAAGATATTGCTGTGGTTCCTCTGAACTCTCACTTCTGTCATGTGCACTAGTGAAATCAGAACTGTAACAGCTCGGCAGCAGGGCAGAACCTGTGCACCCTCTGGCCTCTGCAGGAGTGTGACCAGAGCTTTTCTCCATATGAACCAGCACACAGGAAAACCTGTAACTGTGCCAGCTACCAGCTGATTCAGACAACTCGTTGATTTTGCTCTCTCTCAGCCAGGCTTAATTTTGCGCTCTGCAGGATGTGCTGTTTGACAGGATTTTTACCGGTCCCTACAGCTTTTTTATGTTTCTTCCGCAGGACGTGGTGCCTGTCATAGTTGATTACTGCCTCTTACTGCAGCGCACGTAAGTATGACTTAGCAAGCTTGTCTCCCGAGGCAGACCACCAACCCATGTAGGCCTGAGTGCTGTCTCCTAAAATGGCACATGGTTTGGAGGAATTGTATCACATCATCCTCATATCGTGTAGCATGTCACAGTTCAGAGAAATGCTTCAAAACTGACACAGAAGCTAGGGTACTCAGTACTCAAAGAAAAATTTGTCTTAAATTTTCATTGATGTGCTGAGGAAGAAAATTTTGCTTCAAGCTGTTTCTCTCACACTGTGCCCTTAAGAAAAAAACAGCCTGGGTAGATTTTCCTGTCATCATCATTTCGCCTCAGACAGCAGTATTTTTTCTGCGACATCCGTGGCCAGTGTGTTCTGTGTAGCTGCCTGTAACTTGCATCAGTACGGGAGCTGAACAGGACATTCAGCTCCTGAGTTTGAGAAATACAGAGAAAATGGAATTTGATTTGGAGCCCTCAGAAAGTAGATAAGTAAGGAGATTTTAATAAGATTATATAATCACTAAACACTTTGTTTCCTCTTAGGGATCTCTTGTTTAACCAGATATATGATAAGATGAGTGAGAATTCTGTAGCTAAAGGCATCTTTCTGGAGTGCTTGGAGCCATATATCTTAAGTGATAAGCTGATGGGAATCACAGCTCGGGTGATGAAAGACTTGCTGCTTCACTTTCAAGACAAGAACAGGTTGGAAAATTTAGAAGCCTGCATTGTGCATATGGATATCACCAGCTTAGACATACAGCAGGTGAGCTGTTGCACTGAGTACCATAGTGCGTTCCTCCTCTTGTCACTGATGCAAGTTTCATGTGCTTTTAAGCACAGCACAGCATGTGGAAAACAAGGTATCACCTTTCAACAGACAAAGCAGAAGTAGTGCAAACCATTCACAGTTTTTGGCCCCTAATTTCTAACAGAACATAGCCCTGTGTCCCCACGCTGAAATTGAATGTATGTGGGCATCATTTAACATGGCTGTGGCCATGCTGTAACACGCATGTTCCTGTAAACATGCTTTGCTCTCCCAGCTTGTGTCCTGGCGTAGGTTAATGCATCAGCAGCTGAATGTGTTGGAAACTACTAGTCTGTCAGGATGAGTCTGATATTCACGATCAGTCTTTCCTGTTTCCAGCAAGTTACCCAACATCAAAGGCTGCAGGAGCAGAATAAACTGGAGTTGTGTTTTTCGGTTTGGTGCCTGCCAGCCTGCTCTGCTCAGGTGCTTGCTCTTGTGTGACAAAGTTAGTGGAGCAAGAAGGTGTTCCTGCTGGGTAGTCCTATTTTCCTTGGCCAGTTTTAATTCCCACAGTATGACTTTCCATTCCAAGGAGGGAACCGCTTGGGAACTTGACAAAACGACACACTAACCCAACCAAAAGGTGCAGTCAAGGGTTTTGAAGAACTGATTTCTTTTAATTATTATTTTATTATTCTTTACATTCCTTTGTTATTCATGCAGATTATGAATGCTAGTATCTAGACAGTTAGATTCCATGTTTATTGAGCATTATTCCATGGTAAGATGGATACTCCCTCTGGGGATTTAGTGTCCTTGCAGAGACCTAGTTCTGCAGGTGGAAATTCTCATTCTACTTTAAATTTATCCTGTCAGGTGATGCAAATGCAGGGACAGAGATTGTATTTAAGAGACTGGGGAATGAGAAAACTAAGCTAAAAGCAGCTGTATGTCTCCATTGTACTTTCCATGCTTTGCAGGTAGTTCTTCTATGCTGGGAAAACCGTCTTTATGATGCCATGATCTACGTCTACAACAGTGGGATGAATGACTTCATTAGTCCCATGGAGGTAGGAAAGATGCTCAGTGCAGTGAGAGATTATTTGTGTGTCTGGGACACAGACTGTAACAGCGTTTCAAACCCAATGCATTATCTTCTCATTCAGTGTGTGCATATTGCTGTCTTTATTCATTTCAAGGGAGAAATGATGTATGATATATGCAGTTTATTTGACTAGATGCAGTAGAGGAGAAAAGTAGTTTGTAATTACTGTACTGTAGAAAATAAATTTCCCTGCTGAGGTAGCAATGCTCTGCAAAGTTAGAGCAGGGAATTTAGTTGTGTTAATAAAATAAATGGAAAACAAAAGCAGCAGAAGAGAATAACACGCTTAAGGAGATTGCACTGAAAAACTGCCTGCAGCTTTGTTGCTGGTGGTGAGCCTGGCGTGCGTGTCAGATGTGCTGGGAAATCCCAGCTTTCTGCACAGTGGGATTAATGAGGCTATAGGCATGGGAGGTTCTATGAACACCTCATACTTTTTTTTCTTCATGTTGTTCTTCCTCTGCTGGCACAGTCATGTATTAGTATGGATTAAAGACTAACAGAAATAAAGGGTGAACTTACTTGTGTGCAGAATTCAGAAAAAAGGCTAAAACCAGTCCTTGCATGGAGGAGGCTTTATTCTTAGTGCTTGGGTGGGCTCTGTTGACAGTAAGCAGGGGACTCAGTGCAGCGCTGTAACCGAAGGCCCTACCCGTGCTGCTGCTGGGCATCCTGAAGATGTGCCTGATGTACCAACTGCTCGTGAAGCCTGTAGCTATAACGTTAAGATATTTAGTTATGGAAGCGCTACTGGTGTCTCTCAGTGATGCTGAAGTAGAGAGCTGAGTCCATTTGAGTGTGAAAATCTTAATCTGCCCATTTTTTAGCAGTTATAATCTCATTTGATTTTTCACAGGAAGGAGACTCTTCAGGTGTTTTGATTTTTAAAAGGACTTCTGGAAACCTATCTGTACAAGTACAAATAACTTTTCTGCTTTCTAGAGCTAAGTATTTAGATGAAACCTCATTCTACAATCAAACTAGAGGCTCTCTAGTGACCCAGCTAGGTTAGGCAGGCTGAAGGCTTACATAATCTCTGGTGGCAGCAGATTCAGGAACAGGAATTGGGGTTGGTCAATTATGCTCTGATTGTTACTTCTGACTACTGAACATTCCTTTTTTCTCTTAGTCTGGCCTGTGCTTAGGGTTAGTTCTGATTGAATGTTCTCTCCTATGTGATAACATCAGTTGGGAAAAACATCCTTTTGCCACATCTTGGTGTCCTCTGGGCCTTTTTATTTTAAGATGTGGTGAGAAAGCAGAATGTCTGTGGGGAAGACACTGCATTGATATCTGCTTTAAAATCACACAGATTCTTTGCTTTTAGCTTTTCTAGTACTTAAGCACTGCTTTCTTTCTTGTTACAGAAGCTGTTCAAAGTCATTGCTCCTCCACTGAATGCTGGAAAGTCTCTCACAGGTACAGAATTCTCCCTTCTCCCTCTTTAAGGGTTTCTAGTTTTGATATTTGATGTTTTCAGTATCTCTAGTCACTTCCAACAGAGGGATGCAAAGAGGAAATACATACCCAATATAAGAGTCTTAGAGAACAGATCAGTGTTGTAGTACTATTAAAGCTTCTCAACTTACGGTGTGTAAAACTCTGCATGTGTCAGATGAGGTGTTTTACTAGCAGCTGTGAAAAAGATTGGCATCTCTGTATGTTGTCTTGTGAAGAAAAAGTGACAATTTTTGTTTTGTAGATGAGCAGGTGGTAATGGGCAACAAGCTGCTTGTATATATAAGGTAAGGTCCTTCAAAAAGTATGTGAGGTGTCGCATCGTGATGGCACCAGATTTTTGACTCGCTGTAGTTGCATAATCTTAGAGTGTGCTTCAAGGTCTGAGAGCAATGGCTGCCCTGTACAACTGACAGTTACAGTGGCTTCTTGTTACACCTTGTGTGACTGGACAGGTAGGACAGAGTGGGAGACTTAGAGCTTAAGTTACTGCTAATGTGCCAAGACCATATTTTGTCTTTAGAATTTGGTTAGAGTGAGTTCCTTGTCCTGCGTGTGACACAGTGCTCCTTGAACAAGGACTCCATAGCCTGACGAGCTGTACTTCAGCCCTTTCTGCCCTGCCTTTTGGGAGAGCTGTGCTCAGCTGCTGCTTACTGTGTTGCCTGTCATTTGCAGGTCATCCTGAGATTGCACAGTTGTGATTAACTAGTGAATCCCACTTTCTGGAATCTATTCAAGGTCGCAAACATTAGATTCTGCTTTACTCCTACTTCGGAAAATGCAAGAGTAAAGATTTTTGTGAGAAATGCTGAGTTTCCCCATTACTTTTCTACTGTAAAACGACATACGTCAGATGCAAAGTCGTGCAATGCATTGATTTATTATGTATTAACAGCAGTGCTCTCTGCAGGGCTTGTAAATTTGTTTCATTTGTTTTAAGAGCATCCAAAACTAACTCAAAAAATAAACAGCTTGAGGAGAACAGTTCAATGTCAGGATGAATTAAAAATGCCTTTTCCCTCCTCTTCTATAGCTGCTGCTTGGCAGGCCGTGCATATCCACTGGGTGATATTCCTGAAGATCTGGTACCTTTAGTTAAAAACCAGGTGAGCAACCTTTTGGAAGAAAGCTTTCCTATCTGAGATTTTTAGAAGGAGCTGCGTATGTCTTATTTCACAGGTTTTTGATAGAAAACTATTATCGCTCTCGTAATTGTATCCTTGTGATGAGTAGATACCACTGTAAATACCAAATACATTTTTAAAGAATGAAATCAAACAGTTGCAATCTGAACTGAATGTTTAGAATATTTTTTTTAACTGTAAATGGGGCATGGGAATGTAAGAGTTCTTAGTGACAATAATTTTGATTAGTTTTTTTCGTTATTCCTTACCACAAAGTTACCAGAAATTTGTAGTTGTCTCTTCTTTATAAAGTTTGCTATGACATGTCAAATACAGGAGCATCTTCCCTGTTTTCAAATGCATTTAGCATGGGATTGACCCAAGTAGAAAGTGAGATAACATCAAAAGACCATGAATTAAATGTTCCTTCCTCTCTATGGCTGTTGCTAAAACTTAAGTTTGTGTTGGAGTTTTCCTGCCTCCGATATTGCGCCTCTGGCCTCTTTGCAAAGTGTAAAACTCAGCACAGTTGTTTCCTGTGATGAAGGTCTCATTAGATGCATTTCTGCCAGCTTTTGCCCTGGTATCTTGTCACCGTGTCTTCACCTTAGAGGCTTGTTCAGTGTCAGGTATTCAGGACACACATGCATCTGTCCTCCAGGTGCAGGGTGAATATGTTGTGTTTGTTCAGGACAGGTGTGAGCATGTTCTTAGGGTCTCATTGTAAGAAGAGAGCCAAAATCACAAGGAACTTATGCCAAAAGTATGGCTAGATTTGCAGGTTACATGTCATGAAAGTTGTCCTGGTCACTGCTGAGTAAACCTCTTTTCCTTGTTCACTCATCAGACCCCTCAAGCTGATTATTTATTTCTCTGTGAGCTGTATCTGAAGCTTGGCCTAAGGCAAAGCATAACTCCTTTTCATTCGGCTCTGACAATTGCTTAAAACAGAGTATGCTCCTGATCATCGCTTTGTGCTTGCAAAACTCTCTCATGAATTTCTGGCCAGTTTTACTGCAAACATTTTTTGAGGTGTCTAGCGTTTCGCTTTGCTTTTAGGGTTTCAATAAGAGGAAGCACTTTCTGTTTTGCACTTTCTCTTTGCAGTACAACGGAACAGATATTTTTCGGTCGTAGATTTGGTTTTTTCCTCTAATCCAGAGCCTGAAGCTATAGGTATGTGGTAGCTTTGAGTTACTACGAACCCTTTCCTCACAGGTTGTGCCAACCAGACTGCTCCCTTTCTCTGGAGCAAGCGCTAGGCTATTGGCCTCTCCCATGGCACTTATCAAGTTGTCCCCTGCTCATTTGAGAGCTGGCACAGCACCAGACTGTGCCTCAACATCTGAGGGGAAGTGATAGCCCAACCAGCAGCAGTAGCTCTGGTGAAGAGCCGTCATCCTCTCCTTTTTTTGACCTCTCATAGCGTTTCTGAGAGCTTGCCTTAACCAGACATGAAGGTGTTACTTACTTGAATCTGCTCTAGGTACAGTCTGAGGTTTTTGGTTTCATTTTCTTCAGAGTTCCTAGCTGGTGGGTGAGCATCAGGTTCAAGGAGGCCAACAGGAAATGTTGTGAGTCTGAAAGTCAAGCTGCTGTAACTCCTTCTGGCTTCACTGCAGCTGCGGTGACAGGAAAATTAACTCGGAATAGGAGTAAGTGAGAGAACGTGGCATTTCCTGAGGATAGTTGGGAAAGTGTCTGCCTGTCAGTTCTCATGGGATCCCACTGTGTATCTTAACACATGCTCAGGAGCAATAGTCAGTCTGCAGCAGTCCGCTCTCTTTCTGCTGGTAGCCAGATCCTTTGTGAGCGTGTTTGAGACAACTGGAGCTGTCACTGCCCTGTTTGTTCCTGGGAGGATCTGGAAACATCTGTCCGTGTTTCAGTAAAGGGAATTGCCTTCCTTTTGAAAGACATGCTCAAATTTCAGGAACTAGGAAGTCAGAGGAGATATAGAGAGTTGAGTAGCACCTAAGTCAGTCTTTGCAGCACCAAAAACTTGGTGCCTTAAAGTGAGGGGGCAGATTGACTCTTCCCAAGGGAACTGCTGACGAGGAGAGGAGCTGTGCCCTAGTTAAGGAGGAGCTGCACAGCCCAAGAGAGCTGCCAGGAAGGGGAGGGAGTTACCTGATATCTCACAGTTTGGTCTGCAAGCATAAGCCTTAAATTTTGCTTGGTCTTAAGTTTTGATTGATCGTAAATTTTGATTGATCTTAAATGGGTTGGCGAGTCTAAGGATGTGGAATTTTTTACTACTAGCAGACAGCGAAAGACATCATTCAAGTAAGAACACTGATGGACTCCTAAGGTGCTTTTAAAGCCTAAGTGCAAAGCAGGTAACAGTGCTGCTTTTCCAGGTGCTTGTGTTGTCAGTTTTCTGAAATCCCTACAAAATCTCTTGTGTTTGTTTGTATTTTCATTACAGGTCTTTGAATTTCTCATCCGGCTGCATTCAACTGAGGGATCTGTGGATGAAGAGGTCTACCCTTATGTTCGTACCTTGCTGCACTTTGACACTCGGGAATTCCTTAATGTTCTTGCTCTGGTAAGAGACTGCTGATCTCCAAGAGAAAAACACAATGCCAGTTCTCCTGTCATCTGTGTTAGGGTTGCATGGTTTGTAAGATTCCTGTTAAAACATTCATGCTTTAGCTAAACCAATAGTTACTGGCTTGATGCAGGGACAGTTTTGATGTGTGTTCTATAAGATATCAGGAGGAGACTGTAATAGTCCTTTCTGTCCTTAAATATAAATTGATGAACATGACGTTATATTGTGAAGTCTTTGGTAACAGAGGCCATCTTTAAAGCAAAGGTAAATTAAGAATAATATATTTGTAAAGAGTGTTTTAGCAACTACCTCTTTTTCCTGTGTAAAGATTCATCTTTCCTGCTTTACAAATTTATTGAATATCCTCTGCCTATTTGGATCTGTTACTTTTATCTGAATCTAAAAACCATTCTGGTAGTTACAAGAGAAAAAATTGTATCTTGAGACCTGCTGCTTAGGTGGTATGCGCAGAAGGGTCTTAAAAGCACCATCATCAGCGTTGTGATATGGCTGCTTCTTTGTGTTTGCTTGTATTTCTGGGGTTGGCAGTGGAGAGCATTCTTCTCAAGGTGTCAGTGTTTTGCTTCATGCAGACTTTTGAAGACTTTAAGAATGACAAGCAAGCTGTGGAATATCAACAGAGAATTGTGGACATACTTCTGAAAGTGAGTGTGCTTAAAAATTAGCCTCTGTGATTACATCTGACTGTGCACTAAAGCCTGTAATTTGAACGAGGTGTTTCCAGTCCTGCGCTGGGTGACACTTCTGAGAAGGTGGTGGACTGGAGCATAGGTTCACCTCAGCCAAGGCTGTTGCTTGGATATTTGGAAGTGATGTGTCATGTACATTAAATACGGTGACAGAAGGGTCTTCTCTTCTGTCTCTGATTTCACCTGGGTTGTACTTTGTTGTCGAATTTCTCCTCTCTGAACCATTAAGTTTATTTTTATCTGCTTCTCATGGATTCCTCACCCTGATTTCTGAGCAGGAAGAAGGGTCCCAGGAATCCTGTGCTTGGCAGGGGGCCAGTGCTCTTCCGCTAAAGCCCTGCTCCCTGTTTGGTTAAACGCTGTGTTTGGGGTGTAACATACCCAGAATGACAGGCCTATCTTTAGTAAATGGGGGAGAAGGGGAATGTCAGAGTTGTCAGCCTTGGTGCTCTAGAAATCACTTGTCATCTGCAGCCCGTTCTTTAACAATGAATGTTCTCATTAAAAGCTGTCGCTGCCAAATGCCGCTTGCTTTCCCTTTCAAAGCTGTCAGCATTAATAATGAGTAACTCTACTTGGAAGCTGTTGATGTATAAACATATCATAAGTAGCGTCATCTTTGATAGATGAGAACAAGGGCACCGGTGAGTGTGTTCGGTGACAGTGCCGCTGGAGGAGGCTGTGTTGGAGGGGCTGAGATAACACTGCTCAGGGGGGATTTGCGTGAGTGCGCTTGAGTAGGACGTGGCTGAAGGACGTTAGTTAGCCCTGTGTGGGGTTAGACTGAGCTTCTTGGTGTCTTTAGCTGCTGTCAGCAGGAGGTGGCACACTGCAGCTGTGGCCCTGAGCTACTGTGGGCTGTGTTGCGTAGGCTGGATCAAGCAAATGTCCACCACAATAGAATTCGACCCTGCTCTCGGAGAGGAGAAGGAAGGGTGGTCATGAGAAGAGCTGCAGGATTAAATGCATCTGCAGGCAGTCTGTCTGGTGCTATGAGAGCTGTCAGGCCCATGCTCTGGCATCTGCTCTCCTTTTGGATACAAAAAACCAAACCAAAATCAATAAAATCTTGCAAATTTTTATTTAAATTTATCATTGGCAGAAAAAAAACCCACTTGGGAAATAGCTGCATTTTTAAAGTAGCTGGTCAACACAGACATTCTGTTAATACTGATCTAAACTTTGCAAAGACACTGTCTTTTAGAAAGCCCGCGTGTTGGCATGTAGCCTCTGTAAGGTTGCTCGGTTTCAGAGGTACATTATTT